>NC_081183.1:50729983-50817864 GCF_029867415.1 Vicia villosa | reverse complement strand
TCTAGGTTTTTCATTTAACTACTAACTACGATGCAAGAAGTTGATAATATGGAAGTTGTGTTCCGTGGTAGAGGACAAGAAGCAAGATTTAATAAGCTGGCTGAAAGACACATGGATTTGACTTGCTATCCTCACCAGCCAACTATGGTGAAACTTGGTATCGAAGAAAGCATCCTACACCTGCTTAACCAAATTGGTTGGACTGGTTCTCACTTGTTCCGCAAGTTTAGCACTTACCGGAAGCTCACTCTGGAATTCTTGAGCTCCCTGACCTATCTTCCAAACTGTGGACAAGGACTGAGAAAAGGAGTTATTCTCTTTAGACTCTTTGGTATGGAGTTTAATTTCTGCATCCGAGATTTTGCTGAAATGTTAGAACTACCTCATGGATCAGATGCATACACCAAAGTAACTGAAGACAATCTTGCTTACTGGGAGTTGGAAAAATACTGGGGCAAGATCACTGGAAACGACAACCCTGAAGAGAATGAATTTCAATTTGAGAACATCCATAACCCCGCCTTCAGATACTTCCATAAGATCCTTGCTCACTACATTTTTGGTAAACCCGATAATGTCACTGAAGTCTCTAGAGAAGAGTTGTTCATCATGTTTTGTACCTCTCAGAATCACCCGGTCAATGTCATCGCATTCATGCTAACAAACTTCGAGCGCATCACGCATGACGAAATTTCACCTATTATGATCGGCGGATTTGTCACTATGATTGCTAATGCTATAGGAATGAGAGTACCTTTGCTTAGATTGACACCTCTTGGTTCCCACAATTCTATGGACATTCACTTCTGCTTTAACCGAGGTATCATCGGTAACCTTGGACCTGATCAGTTTGATTTACTCATTGATAACAAAGTTTTGGATCAGTTCACTTTACCGAGTCCTAGGACGAGTGTGCACAACCCTGCCAACTGGCTTTTCTATGATCAGATTCCTGAAAGAGAACCCTCACCTGAAACCCCTCAAGCCTATGAACATTTTGATGAGGAAATGCATGTATCGGAATCTGAGCCTGACACTCCTCCTGGTTACTATGAACCTAATCCTGAAGATGAATCCATTCCTGATTACGAACCTCTTCCTGTTGATGAACCTATTGAAGGATAGAAAAACACTTAGAAAGGGGGGGTTTGAATAAGTGTAGCTTTAAAAACTTGACAGATAAAAATAAATTGCACAGTTATTTTTATCCTGGTTCGTTGTTAACTAAACTACTCCAGTCCACCCCCGCAGAGATGATTTACCTCAACTGAGGATTTAATCCACTAATCGCACGGATTACAATGGTTTTCCACTTAGTCAGCAACTAAGTCTTCCAGAGTCTTCTGATCACACACTGATCACTCCAGGAACAACTGCTTAGATACCCTCTAAGACTTTTCTAGAGTATACTGATCCACACGATCACTCTAGTTACAACCTGCTTAGATAACCTCTAAGACTTCCTAGAGTATTCTGATCCACACGATCGCTCTAGTTCCTTACAACTTAATGTAATCAATTCTAAGAGTATTACAAATGCTTCTTAAAAGCGATAATCACAAACTGTGATATTTCTCTTAACGTTTAAGCTTAATCTCACTAATATATTACAACAGCAATGTAGTGAGCTTTTATGAAGATGAAGATTCTGAGCTTTGAATTTGAACAGCGTTTCAGCAAGTTTAATATGAGTTGTTTTGGTGCAGAATCGTTAACCTTGCTTCTCATCAGAACTTCATATTTATAGGCGTTGGAGAAGATGACCGTTGAGTGCATTTAATGCTTTGCGTGTTCCGTACAGCATCGCATTTAATGTTATACGCTTTTGTCAACTACCTCGAGCCTTGTTCACGCTGTGTCTACTGACGTAGCCTTTAGTAGCTTTTAACGTTCCTTTTGTCAGTCAGCGTAGCTTGCCACTTGTACTTTCTTCTGATCTGATGTTTGTGAATACAACGTTTGAATATCATCAGAGTCAAACAGCTTGGTGCATAGCATCTTCTGATCTTCTGACCTTGAAGTGCTTCTGAGCGTGATACCATCAGAACTTCAGTGCTTCTGTTCTCTTGTTCTTCTGATGCTTCCATAGACCCATGTTCTGATTCTGCTTCGACCATCTTCTGATGTCTTGCCAGACCATGTTCTGATGTTGCATGCTGAACCCTTTGAGACAAAGCTTCTGAGCGCTGAATTATGCATACTCTTTATATATTTCCTGAAAAGGAAATTGCATTGGATTAGAGTACCATATTATCTTAAGCAAAATTCATATTATTGTTATCATCAAAACTAAGATAATTGATCAGAACAAATCTTGTTCTAACAATCTCCCCCTTTTTGATGATGACAAAAACATATATAAATGATATGAATTTGCGATCAGAAAGAACAGACGGCAAAAGACAAATTACACAGCTATATCATAAGCATATGAATATGTCTCCCCCTGAGATTAACAATCTCCCCCTGAGATAAATAATCTCCCCCTGAAATAAATACTCGAAGAACTTTAACAAAAGACTTCCCTGATTATTTCGGTAGAGACGATCATATAAGCTTCTGTCTTTAGAGAATTCATAGCTTCTGACTTCTGCTTCCATTGGACAGCTTCAGAACTAGAATTTCCTTAGATCCCTAGAACACTCACAGCTTCTGATTCCTGCTTCCATCTAGGACAGCTTCAGAACTTGAATTTCTTTGATCTTCAGAACATTCACAGCTTCTGATTCCTGCTTCCATCTAGGACAGCTTCAGAACTTGAATTTCTTTGATCTTCAGAACATTCACAGCTTCTGATTTCTGCTTCCATTCAGGACAGCTTCAGAACTTGAGTTTTCTGGATCTTTTAGAACATTCACAGCTTCTGATTTCTGCTTCCCTCGGATAGCTTCAGAACTTTGAATGTCTACCAACATCACTTCATGCTAGATTTGTATCAGAACATTGTTGAATGTACCAGAGCGTCATCTGAGCATCTCTACATCCTGAAATGTTACAGAACAAAAACTAAACGACAAAAGTCAACATGAACGAGTTAGAAGATAAAATGTATTTTTGAACACATGATATGTATCAGAGCCATATAGGCTAAAATAATGTATCAGAGCAAATAGAATTTTGTCAAAGAAAATGGACAGATATGGATTAAATTCTATTTTCAGTGCTCCTGATTTCTGAAGCTTGATAGCACTCAGCTTGCTTCAGTTTCCATGGTTTTGCTTCTTGTGTTTGCTTTGAAGATTCTCTTCACTTCTTTATACCTGCAAAACACTTAAACCATATAGAACTTGCAGTTCTTGTTAGTAAATGTGTGGGAGCTTAACCCAGCAACTGATAGATTAATCAAATCATTTATCATTTATCTTCTCCCCCTTTTTGTCATATCATCAAAAAGCAAAAAAGATTCAGAGACAAACAAAACGAAACACACGGAGGAAGAAGATGATTTCATTGAAGTTCAAAACAGCAGGTACAGAAGTACATGAAGATAAGAAAGATCAGATGCACAAAGACAGATGCAACGAAAAGAAAGAAACAACACAGACTCAATCTAAGATGGCCCTAGTCTTGACAAGATCTTGGTCAGCATCTCTTGAACCTTATTGTTGTGTCCTTCTTGCCTCACCATGAAAGCGCTATACTCAGCATTGAGTGAGCTTTGCTCATCCTGTCTCCTCTGAATTTCTTCCAGAGTCCTTGTAAGACGAGAAGATTCATCAGAAGAAGCTTCACCGCTTTCAACCACAGGAATAGCAACTTGATCTGTAGCTTCCATGGATAGATCATTTGCAGGGATTTCCTCAACAGGATCTGATTCAGCAACATGATCTTCAGCATCTGCTTCTTGCATAGAAGCATCTCCATATTCTGCAGCAGGAATTTCCGAGTCTCCATTTTCAAGTGCCTGAAGAATGGCAGCTAGATTCCTGGGAGCAGAAGGACCTTCAACTTCTGGTGGGTCAACAACTTCTGGAATGACCAAGCTTGGGTCTTCCTTAGATGGGTTTTCCCTCAGAAAGTCAAAGAGAGTCTTGAAATCCCCAAGTAGAACAGGATATTGAGGTATCCAGACCACGATCTCCCTGCAAGGATTGGCTTCCAATGCAGCAGCGAGTCTTGCTACTTCCAATTCATCCACAAAGGGCTTCTCCTCAGCAGCAACACAATTTCTGAGAGGATGGTAGTATATACCATTATCTTCCTCCAGAAGGTAACCAGGGTAACCAGGGGCAGCAGCCACTAGTCTTTTCTGTACTCCCATTGCTTCTACTTGAAAATCCTTGCGAAATCTTCTCCAGAAATTTCTTGTAGAAACATCATCTAGACCATTTAGAAATGCATCCTTCAGAAGGTCTAGACTGCTAATCACCTCATGTCTGAAAAGTTCCAGGTAGGTATAGGGTTCAGGTTCATGCGGATTGAAGGTGAATTTGTAGTCAGGGTAGAGAAGACAGTAAGGTTTGGATTTTCTGGTAGGTAAGGGATAGGATATAGAAGGTGGAGGTACGGTGGATGAGGAAGAAGGGATATCTGATAGAATGATTGATGAGGGTGGAATATCAGAAGGGATGGGTTGAGAAGAGGGTGAAGAATTTGTAAATGGAATTGGTGAGAAGGATTTATCAGAAGGAGTTGGGGGAAGAATACTTAAAGGTGTGGGGTTTAGAATGGGAGAGGAGAAGGATGATGGAGAAGGATTTGGTAAGGTGAAGTTTACTTTTGGTTCAGAAGGATGTGATTGGAAAGATGGTTCAGGGACAGAAGGAGGTGGAATAAAAACCTTTCTGGAGATTTGTACAGAAGAAGAAGATCTGGTTCTGCGAAAGGAATCTCTGATCCTTTTATCTCTTCGTTCTTCAGAGTCCACCTTGTCAGGATCATAGGTGACCCTCAACTTCTTGGCTTTCTCAGCCTCATCTTTTTGGGCTTTTCTTTTTAGCCTAGCCTTTAGTTCCTTCTGATCCTTCTTAAGAAGATCAGCCTTGGACGGAAGTACTCTGCCACGGATCCAAGCAGGATCAATATCTGATTGCTTCCTAACACAATCTTCCAGGTAAGACTTGACAACCTGATGCAGCTCTTCTTGAAACAAGGAGGCAAAACCTTCAACAGCAACTCTTCTTGAGAGAATGTCAGGAAAGCTTGGGCACACAGAAGGTACATTTTGAATGAGTTCTAATCTGAACAAATCCACACCATTAAAAATGGGACCTTGAACTACTCCAAGCAAATGGGATGCATTGAGTTTTCTGATGGAGTCCAGCACTTTGCTTTCAGTAAGAATGTCTGAAATCATTCTTCCAAACGGAATAGTCGTTCTTGAAAGATGAGGGTACTTCGCCCTTTCCTCTTCTCTTGACTCAAGGATTGAAGTCTTTAGATTCTCAAACAGAATGTGAGAAATGTTGATCTCAGTCTTTTTGCCAATGCAGAAAAGAGTGTGCTTGTGATCTGGACTGATGTAAGAAGAGGAGAGCATTCTTTTTCTGTGGTGAAGAGAACCCAGAATAATCTCAGCCCATACTCTATAAAATGGCTTCAAGGTGCCTGTGTTATTCGAGTCAATCCCAGAAGTCTGAGAGATTTGTTTTTCAACTATTGACCAATCAACAGATGTATGTCGAAAACCAGACCAACCTTCTTCATCATTCAGATTGTATAGCTTTCTGATCAGTTTCTCAGAGATAACCACTTCATGCCCTAGCACGAATGAAATGATGGCCGTTGGGGTAACCGTTGCATGTACCCAGAAATCCTTCACAAGATCAGGATAAATTGGACCAACCAATCTATTTAGGTACTTGGACCATCCTTGCTCAAGGATTCTTGCATCACACTTAAAGCCATTCGCTTTAAGATTGTTTAAGTCCACAGCAGTTTCACATAAAACCTCCAAGTCCTTCATGGGTATCAAACAAGTTTTCAAAGGAGCATATTCATAATTCCGCCGAAGGATTTGTGAAGAAGTAAGTCTTTCTTTTGAGGAAGAAGAACAAGAGGAAGAGTCCATGATGATTATGTCGTAAGATTAGATCAAGGACTAGGGTTTGAAAAAGAAAGAGACAGATGCAGCGAAAAAAAATGTACGACAAAATAGAGAAACGGAGAAAAGAATGAAGTTGAAGCGGACTATTTAAAAGATTTGAAAATAATTTAAATCATTTTGCATTAAATGAGAAATGACATTAGGAGAGATAGCATGGTAAATGAAATGATTAAATACAGTTACCTAGGTAGGCGTCTTTTCAACTGCACGCTTTGTACTAACCGTACAGACACGTGTTCACCATCAGATAATAGATGACAGCTGTAAATTTTAGAATAGACTTTACACCTTCAGATTCAGATTACTGCTTCTGATCTGATCAAGTTTCTCTTCAGGAAACACTCCTTCTGAAGTGTGCTGATATAAATCTGAATGATCTTCTGATCCATTACTTCTGATATACACAGCTTCTGGAGGTTCACTTCTTTGTTCTGCAGCTTCTGATACGACAAAATTGTATCTGCAGAAATTCCTAAGCGCTTTGTTTCATCAGAAACAAGTTTATCATCAAACCAGATATTTATTGATTCGTCCACAATTAATGTTTCAATATTGTATATTCTGTAGCATTTAGAGCATTTAGAATACTCAAGAACGAAACATCAATGCTTTAGAGACAAACAAAACAGATGGTTCCAAGACTAATAAACTTTCTTCTGATTTCCTACGAACATAGTTTCTTCAACAGATTTAAGAACCAGAACTTGGAAGACAATCTTTCTCCCCTTCAAGTGTTGAGACCAACTTGAGTCCAGGAGACATGTCATGTTGACTTTTATCTTCTTTGTCGCCAAGAGAATCTGCAAAAGAAATAGTCTTTTTCTTTGGTACCCACATTTTCTTGGGTCCTTTCTTGTTAGATTTTCTCAAGTTCTGATTGAACTTGGGTTTAACATTGTAAGCAATAGGAGGAACAGCATGATAATTTTTAATGTGAGTTTCATGATATTTCCTAGGTTGTGTCACATGCTTTTTGGTGTGTGTTATGTGAAAACTTTGAGCATGTGAAGTGTGCCTAATATCATGGGAGTGGCCATACTTGAACTGATCATACAATGGCTTGTATGTGAGTTTCATTTCATCAACAGTTTCAAGTTTGTATGGGGTTTCACCCTCAAAACCAATGCCGACTCTTTTGTTTCCAGACACAGCATATATCATAGAAGCTAGCTGACTTCTGCCAATACTTCTAGATAAGAACTTCCTGAAACTTAAATCATATTCTTTCAGAATATGGTTTAGACTAGGAGTGGATTTTTCTGAATCAGAAGGAGATCCAACATTATTGGATAATTTTAAAAGTTTTTCTTTTAATTCAAAATTCTCCATCTCAAGCTTCTTTGTTTCAAATTCAAATAGCTTTTTCAGCTTTTTGTATTTGAGACTAATCTGAGACTTGAGTTCCAGAAGTTCAGTTAGACCGGAAACTAACTCATCTCTAGTAAGTTCAGAAAATACCTCTTCAGAATCTGATTCTGATGTAGATTCTGATCCATCATCTTCTGTCGCCATCAGCGCACAGTTGGCCTGCTCATCTTCAGAGTCTGAATCAACTTCTGACTCATCCCAGGTTGCCATAAGACCTTTCTTCTTATGAAACTTCTTCTTGGGATTTTCCTTCTGAAGATTTGGACATTCATTCTTGAAGTGTCCAGGCTCATTGCATTCATAGCACATGACCTTCTTCTTGTCAAATCTTCTGTCATCAGAAGATTCTCCATGTTCAAATTTCTTTGAACTTCTGAAGCCTCTGAACTTCCTTTGCTTGGTCTTCCAGAGTTGATTTAGCCTTCTGGAGATCAGGGACAGTTCATCTTCTTCTTCAGATTCTGATTCTTCAGGATCTTCTTCTCTAGCCTGAAAAGCGTTAGTGCATTTCTTGATATTGGATTTTAATGCAATAGACTTACCTTTCTTTTGAGGCTCATTTGCGTCCAGCTCTATTTCATGACTTCTCAAGGCACTGATAAGCTCTTCCAGAGAGACTTCATTCAGATTCTTTGCAATCTTGAATGCAGTCACCATAGGACCCCATCTTCTGGGTAAGCTTCTGATGATTTTCTTTACGTGATCAGCCTTGGTGTATCCCTTGTCAAGAACTCTCAATCCAGCAGTAAGAGTTTGAAATCTTGAAAACATCTTTTCAATGTCTTCATCATCCTCCATCTTGAAGGCTTCATACTTCTGGAATAAAGCTAGAGCTTTAGTCTCCTTGACTTGAGCATTTCCTTCATGATTCATTTTCAAGGACTCATATATGTCATAGGCCGTTTCCCTGTTAGATATCTTCTCATACTCAGCATGAGAGATAGCATTCAGCAAAACAGTTCTGCATTTATGATGATTCCTGAAAAGCTTTTTCTGATCATCATTCATTTCTTGCCTTGTCAGCTTTACGCCTCTGGCATTTACTGGATGTTTGTAACCATCCATCAGAAGATCCCATAGATCACCATCTAGACCAAGAAAGTAACTTTCCAGTTTATCTTTCCAGTATTCAAAGTTTTCACCATCAAATACCGGCGGTCTAGTATAACCATTGTTACCGTTGTATTGCTCAGCAGAGCCAGATGTAGATGCAGGTGTAGACTTTTCACTTTCATCAACCATCTTTTACTGAAGCGTTTTTCTCTTCCTGAACCTTTTCTAAACACGGTTAAGTGCTTGCACATTAGAACCGGCGCTCTGATGCCAATTGAAGGATAGAAAAACACTTAGAAAGGGGGGGTTTGAATAAGTGTAGCTTTAAAAACTTGACAGATAAAAATAAATTGCACAGTTATTTTTATCCTGGTTCGTTGTTAACTAAACTACTCCAGTCCACCCCCGCAGAGATGATTTACCTCAACTGAGGATTTAATCCACTAATCGCACGGATTACAATGGTTTTCCACTTAGTCAGCAACTAAGTCTTCCAGAGTCTTCTGATCACACACTGATCACTCCAGGATCAACTGCTTAGATACCCTCTAAGACTTTTCTAGAGTATACTGATCCACACGATCACTCTAGTTACAACCTGCTTAGATAACCTCTAAGACTTCCTAGAGTATTCTGATCCACACGATCACTCTAGTTCCTTACAACTTAATGTAATCAATTCTAAGAGTATTACAAATGCTTCTTAAAAGTGATAATCACAAACTGTGATATTTCTCTTAACGTTTAAGCTTAATCTCACTAATATATTACAACAGCAATGTAGTGAGCTTTTATGAAGATGAAGATTCTGAGCTTTGAATTTGAACAGCGTTTCAGCAAGTTTAATATGAGTTGTTTTGGTGCAGAATCGTTAACCTTGCTTCTCATCAGAACTTCATATTTATAGGCGTTGGAGAAGATGACCGTTGAGTGCATTTAATGCTTTGCGTGTTCCGTACAGCATCGCATTTAATGTTATACGCTTTTGTCAACTACCTCGAGCCTTGTTCACGCTGTGTCTACTGACGTAGCCTTTAGTAGCTTTTAACGTTCCTTTTGTCAGTCAGCGTAGCTTGCCACTTGTACTTTCTTCTGATCTGATGTTTGTGAATACAACGTTTGAATATCATCAGAGTCAAACAGCTTGGTGCATAGCATCTTCTGATCTTCTGACCTTGAAGTGCTTCTGAGCGTGATACCATCAGAACTTCAGTGCTTCTGTTCTCTTGTTCTTCTGATGCTTCCATAGACCCATGTTCTGATTCTGCTTCGACCATCTTCTGATGTCTTGCCAGACCATGTTCTGATGTTGCATGTTGAACCCTTTGAGACAAAGCTTCTGAGCGCTGAATTATGCATACTCTTTATATATTTCCTGAAAAGGAAATTGCATTGGATTAGAGTACCATATTATCTTAAGCAAAATTCATATTATTGTTATCATCAAAATTAAGATAATTGATCAGAACAAATCTTGTTCTAACACCTATATCTGAGTATGAGCCTGAAACTCGTTCTGAAGATTCTGTTGATGATTACACTGTTGATATGACTAATGTCGAGCTCGAGCAACAACAACCCGTTACATCTACCGCATCGGTGAATCAAAGAATGCCTAATCTGAACACGCACGAGCAAGCCATCACTGCACTATAACAAGATGTCCAACATGTGCGCAACGAGCTACACACTTTGCAAATGCAGTTCTTCGATTTTATCGACACCGTAAATGCTCAGTTCGACGAAGTTTTCAAACACATTCAGTCTTATGAGCATAACAATAGACGTGGCTAGATGTTACCGTAATAGATTATTAGATTTTATTTCTAGTTTTAGCAATTTTTATTCATAAGTTTAGATTTTCATTTTTCTGCATTTTACATTCTGCTTATGTTAACACTCAGTACCGGTTTAATTTTAAATGCAATATTCTTTTGATTACTGCTACTGTGTTATATTACACTGCTATTGACTGCTATATATTTGCCTGTTTATCACTTTTTGCTGTTAATAGTATTAAAATTCGACACTGCTCTGAACTGATGGACAATTTATGGCATCTGTCAGCACTGTCTGGTCCCTTGCATGCGTGGACCACTTGCCTGCAACAGGAGACGCACGTCTCCATCTACGTGGGACCAGCAAAAAAAATCATTCAGAGGACAGGAGACGCACGTCTCCATGCTTTGTCCCCTTGCAGACTGACTGCCTGAGACGCGCGTCTCCCAAAGGCAGCAGTCTGCATTGTTGACCACGCTGCAGCACCACCATAACTCCCATTTTGAATTTTGAATTTGAATTTCAAAATTCATCTTTCAATCTTCGTCATTCTTCCCCTTATTTATTCCATTTAAACTCCATAAACCTCATTCATCCTCCATCATTCACCTCTTAAACTCTATTCATTTCCCAATTCTCTACTCCATTCAAACTTCAAACACCACCATTAATCCATTTTAATTCTCCATTAACCACACCATTTTCAAACCTCACTATAAAACCACACCACCACTCTTCTTCTTCACAACCTTCATACCATTCTCTATTCTCCTACACTCCATTTCTATTTTTCATTTTCATACTCACCATGCCTCCACGTTCATTCATCCGTAGTGAGCGTCCCGAGAGACCACCTCCCGACCTTTCAAATATTATCTTCCGAGATGACGACAATGATGCTCAACGAACAAAATATGTCGCTTTCTACGAACGTTCGGTTGTTCCCACAAAATTTGTGAACACCGAGTGTCTAGAAACTCTGGGTCTCATTGATGGTGTTACCCGTTTGCTCACTAAATCTAGCCTCCACCATCTTTGTACCGAACCCGTACCTACTTATGAGCCGCTCGTCTTAGAATTTTTTAGTTCTTTCAACTACGACACTCCCTCTAATCAACCACTCTCAACCGGTAGCATCCAATTTCGGATGTTCAACCGTGAATATACTCTAGATCAAGATGTCGTAGCTTCATATTTGCATTTTAATCATGCACCAAATGCTCACCGCTCAATCTTTCAAGAACTCAATGGTCGATCTTGGGAGGATCTCGCTTTTGAATTTTGGTTCAATCTCACTGGAGAAATTCCTACCGGTTGGAGAGCTCTCCATGCTTCTCACATTCAAAACCCCGCTATACGTTATTTTCAACGTGTTTTGGGGCATACTATTTTTGCGAGATCTAACAATCACAAGGTAAACCAAAATGAACTATATTTCCTTTACTGTGCGCTCAACAATATCCGTTTCAATGCCGCACCGTTTATGTTCCAACACATCCTAGGCTTAGTTAACGCTCCCGCTACAAACCCATTCTTGCTTGGCGGAATTATTACTTCCTTGGCCTGTGCTTTAGGTCTAGGTGACGAGCTCCTCTCACTCTCACATCTCATGAAGCCTGCTCAGTCACTCGATCTCACCTACTGTCGTGACTCCCACTTGGTTTCACCCCGCCATGATGGCCGATACACTTTGGTCATCAACAAAGTTCTTATTCCTTATGTCATCCTTCCATGCCCTGAAAGAATCAACATCCGTTATGTTCAGCGTTGGAGGCTTATTGAAGACAACCCTCATGATAACCAACAAGAACATCCTAATGAACCTATGGATGCAAATGAAGAAGAACTCAACCAAGGGCAAGCTGATGTCAACCAACCTCCTCCAAACAACCCTCCGCCTATCACTCTTGAGGCCATGTATGCTGCTATTCAACGCCAAGATCAACTCGTTCAAGCTATGCAGACAAACCAAACTGAAACAATTAGGCTCATCCGAGAGATGCAACAGGAGCACCGTGACTATGCTATTAGGAACGAAATTCAATACGCTGAAATTGCTACATATTTGCATGATCTTGACATTCGTGTGAATGACTCTCCTCCTGATAGACGTCGCCGTGTTCGTACAAGAGGCGCGAGCAGTTCTCGAAACCGCAACAATGAGGAGTAGTTCTTATGCACTGAGGACATTGCATCATCTAAGTCTGGGGGAGTCGTATTATTTCTATTTCCTTTAGTTTTATTTTTCCCTTCAGTTATTTCCCTTCCTTGTAATGTTTTTCTAATTCAATAAAAGAATATTTATGGAATTTAAGTCTTATATGTATAATTCCGTAGTTTTTTCAATTTCTTCCATTTTCTTGAGCCATAACAAAAATTTTTGCTCCTAAACGATAAACGCAAACCCCACACGTTCGAGAAATACGAAGCTACTCAAACACTCAACGCATAGAAATTGAATATAGTCAATAATCTTATTGTCCCAACACTCTAAAACCCCCAAGTATGCGTAACCGATTTGAATACCCGTTATACCAAAACCATCGACTTTAAGTTTTGAAATAACCCTTAGTAGTTTATTCTAGCAGTCGGCACCGTCTTAGATACAAACTACGCAGAGAGTCGATGAATATAAGTGTATGATCCTCATAATAATAATTATGTGCTTAACCATAAGAAGAAATGTGCCTACTAAGTAAGGTGATCCTCACAAGATCATTTAACCTAACGGTCGCAAATCTCAAATACAAAGAATTTAAAAACTCATTGTCGATTGGTTCAGAAGTCATCTGGTACTGAACTTGGTAGGAAGGACTATTGTCCGATTCCCCACAATCTACAAGTGAGTGCTAAGGAGTATACCACTTATTGTGCCAGAACTCCATGAGAAGGATCATAGTCACTAACCGACTACTCTGCTATGTGCGTGTCAAGACAATGGGCTTAATGTGATTGCGCACGAATGAAAAGGGTAAAGCATGATGACGAGTCAAAAAGGTCGAGCTATAATGGCATGATTCGGATTGGCATGCATACTGGGAGTTGTTTAGTGTTGTTACTATAAGTTTATTGCTAGGATCATTATCATTATTTTCAAATAAGAACACTATGTAGCTGAGTATGACCGAACGACGTGGTGGAAGTGTGTTTCATTTATCTTTATCTTATTATTTTGCTTGAGGACAAGCAAAGGTTCAAGTCTGGGGGAATTTGATAACACGATTTTATATCGTATATTTAGCTTGAAATCCATAGATATTTATAGCATTTTCCATTTATTATGTTAATTTATTATGATATTACGCGAGTATTTGCTTTGTTTCAGGTTTTACACTCTAATTACGACTATTTGCGAAAAGGAAAGAAAATGGAGCTTAAATGACCAATATTTATGCCTAAAAGATGAAAAAGGAGTGCTGAAGTGAAAGAGGGGTGCAATTAGGACCCAAAGGCCCAAAGGAGATGAACCAGCCCAATGAAAGATCAAATGTGCGTGGCCCAAACCTTCCCAGCAAGTGGAGACGCATGTCTCCAACGTTCCAAAGGCCACCTCAGCAAAAGGAGACGCACGTCTCCAAGCCTTCCTACAACTTCTCCACTTGAGACGCACGTCTCAAGTCAGTCAAGGCCGCTTCCTGAAGAAACGGAGACGTACGTCTCCACACCCAGTCTGCAAAAATCCCCACTTTTCACGCAACGTCACATCAAAACCTCTCTTATAAATAGGACCTGCTACCTCACTTCCAAAAGAGTCCGATTTCCTGCCAACGAAGTGCTGCCGAAATTGTACCGCGAACCGTATTTCTTTATTCTGCTTTCATTCTAACACTTATTTTCTCACAACGATTTCTACACTGGAAATTGTTGTGAACTTTTTATAAATCTAGCCTTACGTTAGATTTATCGCTTTTATTTCCTTGTTTTATTTACTGCCATTCGAAGAACGATCCAGCCAACCTGTGGTGGAAGTTCAGTACTCAAAGATTCAATTACCATTTATTTAATTCAGGTTTTTATTTACTGCCTTATTTATATTTATTTGCATGATATATTGTATGCCATTTACTATGCCTATTATTATGAACCGAACCGATTTATGCATGTTTAACCATATTAATATGTCTGGCTAAATTATTATGATATCGGTATGTAAAGTAAGTTAACCGTAGGGATCTGAAATAAATTGGCTTAATTATATTTTATTAACTATCACTTGTTTTTGGTTTGTATGTCTAATTTAATTAGTAAGTCTTAAAACCAATAGAGCGAAAGTTTGAGGTCTTAAGACGGTCAAAGGTTAAAATCAATAGAGCGAAAGTTTGAGATCTTTAACTGGATAGTAGACATAGGATATTAGTTTTAAGGATGGCGAAAGCGTATTAAAACTAATTAGAACTTATTTATTTTCAAAAATTGTTTTTACACCCGAGCGGGATGGCGAAAGCGTACGTTAGGGATATTAGCATGTTCCGAGTCAACAGAGCGAAAGTTTGAGATTAGGAGATTTAAATAGATAACAACTTCATAAAACGGGCATTTTATTAATTACGTTGTTTCCAAAAAGCTTTTCTAAAATCTAATGGGATGGCGAAAGCGTACATTAGGATTAGGACAGTAATCTAAATCAATAGAGCGAAAGTTTGAGACGAGGATTTTTAATCAATTGAATTAGTAAAGATTTTTAATTAAATTATGCAAAAGCCAACGGACCTTCGGATCACCTTAAGTTAAACGAAATACATACCGATATCTGTCTTTTATTATATTCTTAAATTTTCACTCACTTTCCCTTAAGAACAATCGAAATATTAGTAGCCCTAGCTTTACATAGTAACCTTAGATAACGGTAGATCGATTCATAGTCCCTGTGGATTCTATATCTTTTAAAACTACACGACACGACTGTGCACTTGCAGTTATCAGATTTATAGACACGTAAAGTCGCGATCACTTTAAGATTAAAACATGATATATGTTTAACTGTTGCAACTAGGCGGTATAACATCTTTGTTACTTCCAGGAGGTAGAACTGCACGTTCAAAGTTCAGGATACCAGTACCAACTATGGACAATTTTACTTGCAAGGTTGAATTCAATGATGATGTTGCAGACATGCTACGACAGACAAAGGTTATAATATGGGATGAGGCACCAATGGTACATAAGTATGCAATAGAATCGCTTGACAGAACTTTGAAAGATGTTATGAGTGCAAAGAAAAATTCCAGCGATGTATTTGGTGGAAAGTTGTTGTTTTCGATGGTGATTTTAGACAGATTTTACCTGTCGTCCCCAGAGGCAGTCGTTCCGATATTGTACACTGTGCCATAAATGCATCTTACATATGGCATTCAGTTGAGGTATTAACATTAACAAGAAACATGCGGCTTCAAACAGGATTAACACAGACTGATAAAAATGAAATAGCACAGTTTTCAGATTGGCTTTTAAGAATAGGAGAGGGTCGAATATCTGAGCCTAATGACGGCACCGCCGAAATTGACATACCACCTGATATTTTGATAATAGAATTTGATGATCCGATTGTGGCCATTGTCAATACCACATACCCTGATTTCATAAATAATTTCCAATCCGTTGATTACCTTAAAAGTCGAGCAATACTGGCCTCTACAGTGGAGATCGTTGATCAGATCAATGACCATATACTTAACTTAATGCCAGTTTAAGCAACAAAAATATATAATTTAATGGATTATATTAATTGATTTTATGCTTTTACTAATTATGTTCAGTTAACAAAACAGGAGAAATTCGTGACTACTACAACGCAAATTCAGTTGACAAGTCTGAGATTCATGACCCAACAGTAGTTGATATCCTCACGCCAGAATTTCTAAGTTCCCTCCGAACATCAGGTTTGCCTAACCATCACTTAAAACTAAAGGTTGGGACACCTATAATGCTCATGAGAAACAAAGATCAATCTGAAGGTTTGTGTAACGGCACAAGGCTGTGCATAACAAAGATGGCAGCCCATGTACTCGAGGCTTCAATAATGGGCGGTAAAGGTTTAGGAAATTTGGTTTGCATACCTCGAATGGACATGTCACCATCCCAATCACCATGGCCATTCAAACTGAATAGAAGACAGTTCCCTATTATAGTTTCCTATTCTATGACAATCAACAAATCACAGGGACAGTCATTGGATAACGTCGGTTTGTACATACCAAGAGATGTATTTACACACGGTCAGATTTATGTTGCATTGTCAAGAGTAACAACAAAAAAGGGAATCAAAATACTGATACATGATGAAGAAAAGAAATTCAAGGGGAAAACTACAAATGTTGTGTATAAAGAGGTTTTTAACAATGTCTGAGTTTCAAACATTTATCTCAGTAATTCTGTAACAGCAGTAATATATATTACTAACAGCATTCTATGTTATACTACATTAATTTCATATATTAATAGAATCTTATGATGCGTTACTGTTAAAAAATATAACAATTAATTATATCTTCATATGTATGTTGTAATGTTTTATGGTACCTTTCTCATTTATATTATTAAGCCTCAATGTATGTATAGCAAAACATCTAAATACCAAAATCTTATATATTAATATCAAGATGGAGCTAAGTCCACCGGGGAATTACAAAATATTGATAGATAGATGCTTATAACAAACTTTTACAGCATTTTTCAATTTTTCAACATTGTCACAAGTATCTCCTTGCTGACGGGATCCTTAATGCTGAAACCCATAGAGTCTCCATCAAGCAGACTCCTGTCCTTGGCAAATTTGTACCAACCGCGCCCTAAAAACATTTGACCCTTTTTAGTACGATGAACTTCACATTCATACTTGACTTCCCTTTCCCAGTCGACCAAATCTACGAACCTTACTCCATTTAGCCAGCGACTTGCCACAACATGCTCAGGAATTTCCTACAATATTAATATAAAACAACATTAGATTTTCCCATTAAGGGTCCTAAGACAATAAGCCTGAAACGAAAAATAACTTACAAGAAGACATGACTGAGCCATCTTCCCATTCACCACATCTTTCTTCCAGATACAATATGGTAACTCAACAGGCTGCTCTGCATGGCAGCTAACATCCTCAGCATCAGCTTCATGGCATCTGAAACATAATACAAACAAACAATATGGCCAATAAACCAATGTGTTGTCAAACCTTCTAAATAAAAACATAAAAACGTATACTCAACATAAAATGATTCAAACATACACAGAGTTATCAGAAGTGACAGCTTTCCCCACAACCATTTTGTTCACCGAGTTTTCTTCACCTGCATGCAACCATATTCAGCTTTTCAATTCAAAATGTAACAGAACAACCACTCAAATGATATGTTTACCTTTACCTCTCATTGCTTGATCAACTTTTCCTTCCATCTTTTTAGAAATTCGCAGCCTACACTGTTGTTTACAGAGTAATGATGACTGCTTCAGTTTTTAGTGCTTTCAACCTTCCTACACATTACTTATATAACACTCTAAATGGACTCTTCACATACCTGCTACTTTTCCACCGTCCAATAGAATTCAATGCAATTGTTCAATTAGTCTTCTTTACATTTACATCACTTCAAAACAGTTTTCATTTTATTTATATTCCTCATGAAAACACATTTACTGCCCATAACCCAATTGATCTTTCACCTCCCAATATAATATAACACATTACAACTATTTTATAACTATTTAATATTACTATATTATTGTTTAACATATACTATTAAATTGAATTTTCAATTCTTCATAAGTCTATTGTTGTATGTTCACCATTTAGATTTAATAGGCAACCATTTACAGGTCTTGTTTCACTACTTATAGAGATCCTGTTTGACTACTTATAATAACCAACAATAATTAAATTAAGAACCCAATGGTAATCAATTTTGATAGAGATCCTGTTTCACTACTTATAATAAGCAATACTTAATTTAGAAACACAATGGTAATCAATTTTGCAAATAAAGCCATGGCAGAGTTTGCACAATCAATAAAACTTAATCCTAAAACTGATAATATTCAATTAAAAACCATACATACTACCATAATTGTTAATCTTTGTTCACATACACCATTGCCGAAATTAACAATAAAAAACAAAACGATAATTCACATTCAAACCAAACTAACAACAAACTGTCCTATTCATCCACCACGAACATTGCCAAACCAACAGCTTTATCAACGACCACCACTGCGCTCCACTGTTACTATAATATCTAACACTGGCGGGTATCGAATCACAAAGTGCACTTTATCTCCTTCTTTCAATTCAGCTGCCCTTGCATTGTCAAACCACTCTCTGTACAAATATGTTTCCTTTCTCTTTGGCCTCTTCTTCACATTGCAGTCATATGGGTACCCGTTGTCCACATCATAGAGAACTATCTCTGACATTCCAGCAAGACCATATTTGTCTACTACTTCTGCAGGAATATGCTGCACTCATTGACAAACAATATCAGTTACATTACATCTGTGTATAACAACATTGTACCAACAACTATAAACTTTACGCACTACTTACCATAACATTTGAGCAAAACTTCTTTACATCATGAACTTCACGAGTCCAATACTCTTCTTCAAGCTCCTCCTGTATAGGACTCATTTCCCTGAAATAAACACCACATTTACACCTCAATGCCAACACAACAACCTCAGTATACCTATTACTCTAATATATTCCCTATCACTTAAAAAAAACCTTTACCTGTCACTATCAAAAGAGATCATTATGTATTCCTTCAAATCAGCGGTATCTGATAATCCTGCAGAACATGACCCTACATGATTATCCTTTCCTTTCTCCCACCTTCCAACTTCACTTTTCTCCTTCAATTTATCTCCGCCTATGCTGTCGCATTGCAACAAAACTTCACCAGCAGCATTTCTTTCCTTCCCTTTCACGCCCACTATTTTCAATAAATCACTTCCTATCCCATCTCCATTATTCCTTCAACACAATAACATACAAACTAATCATTACACTAAGTTGTGAACACATTCTTTGGGAAACACATTTAAATTTGTGGAGGTTCAGTTTCATTTACAGACTACAAACCTGCAATATCCATTTATTTAAATAACACACACCACACTTACAATCAACATAACAGATTATAATATAACAAAATTTTCTATTATAAACTATAGTAAACATCACACAATACCATACATTTATCAATACCTACTATCATAACATGCAAAACCAAATAAAATCATAGGATTACCCTTTATTTTCAACAACACTAGCAGCATCTACAGATTCATTCTTTTGACCGAACTTAGAAACTTCACCAGCATCTTCAACACGATTCAATCTTTCATGTTGTTTCTTCTATTCCTCCATAACATCTTCCCTCTCATGTGACCCACTCAGTATCCTCTCAATCGTAAGCCGCTTCCATGGTGTTTGCAACTCCAACCAATCAGGTGAACTGGAATCAAAACAGCATCACGACCTCTAAATGGATGAATATCTTATAATAATCTCTGCAAACAACATAAACAAAAACACATGCACATACCTCATTCGAAGAGGATACCTTCTTTCCCGTGACATGTTGTTCTTCAAACTTAACACCGAACCCTGCGTTTCTTACAGCAACAATGCCCAACACAGACTTATGAAGACACAACGTTTCCTTTGATTGCCAACACGTTTAATACTTATGAAGTCCAACGTTTCTTTTATTTGTAATTGCAACATTATGTAACAATAATAATAATATGATTCTTTTGTGGGCCTATTAATCCTATTAGGTCCACCAATAAAATTAGGTAATCTCCACCGAGGCTTCCATCTAAGGCCCAATGAATTTTAATGTCCTATTAACTTACATATTTTAACCAACAATAAGGCCCAACATATATTTTTAACCTATTTCAAACATTTAACCTTATTATATGAACTTACCCATATCTTTTAATCTTTCTTATCCTATTTGATTTTCCTAAAACCCAATGCACAAGACCGACGGGTACCCGTGCAAACGCACGGGTCACACACTAGTATAATAATAATAACTAATTTTGGAGTTTACGGTGACTTGAAAATAAGGCCTTGTTGGCAAGTTTTCACGAGATATATCTAATCTAAGGTAGACCCCACACCGATTAGCTTCTCCAAGTTCTCCTCTGCATAATGAAAAACCTCACTCCTCCACCACCACCACAATGGCCTCCTCCTTAACCCAACCACCACCACCTCTTCCCTCTCTCCACCACCCAATTCCCAAATCCAACCTCACCCGCCGCTCCCTCCTCCTCACCTCCACTGCCACTCTCTCCTTCCCCTCCCTCTCCTCTTCCGCCTTACCCACACAACCACCAAACCCCACCATCACCGACCGCGTCTTCATGGAATTCAGCCTCTGCCCCAACTACTACCTCCCGAATCGCACCCTAGGAGATACCATTTCCACTCTATGCTCAGATTCCACCTCACTCGGCCGCGTCATCATTGGCCTCTACGGTAACCTCGTTCCCCGCACTGTCTCCAATTTCAAATCCCTCTGCATTTCCGCTTCCAGTTCTAACCCTAATTCCTCTTCCTACAAAGACACTATCATCCATAAGGTTTTTCCAGGTCAGTACTTTCTTGGCGGACATCAGGGTCGTCCTGAAAGAGGCGACGTCCAACCTCCTAGCTATCTCCCCCGCAACACTGAAACAATTGACCCCAAGGCATTTACGCTAACACATTCTCGGGCCGGCGTTGTTTCGCTGCCACTCTCCGAGAATGATGATGATGATGAGATTAAGCTTGACCCTGAATACAGGAACGTTGAATTCTTAATCACTACTGGACCTGGACCTTGTCCTCAGCTTGATAACAAGAATGTTGTCTTTGGAACGGTGCTTGAAGGTAACTAACTATTTTTTCACTCTTTTTGATGTGTTGGTTAGCATTAACTAACTTGAAAATTGACCATGTGTAAAAGATTACAAATTACTTTTAGAAGAACTAACTCAATGCTTGTAAATTTTAATTGTAATGTGAGAAATGTCTCCAATTTATAACATTTTTTAGGCTATATCTTATTCAATATGGTATTCTTAGTACACTCATTAAGATTCATGCATAATGTTAACCGATTGCTTGATAGCGGGTGATCCAACAAATCTTGTAATTGAGTTGAATATAACTTGATACTACAAAATCTTCTTATAAAAACTTGTCATACCACAACATTATCCATGATTAGCTAGAAGTGTTAGAGATATTATCATTATTTACAAATTAGTTGCAAGTTAGTTACAAATTGGTTTCTAGATTAGAGTTAGTTATTAGTTGCATGTTAGTTACAAATTGGTTACGAGATGATTGTTAGTTATACTCTTACTCTATATAAGTATCATTGTATCACTTTAATGAATCAAGCTCTCATTTTGATCAATACAAAGTTTGTTACATCTTTTGATATTTTCTCTCTTCTATAGATTTTATAGATGATATCAAGAATCTTAACAAGAAGCATAGGATTCACTTGAAGAGTATAGTAATTTCTTGTTAGCGACTAAAACTTACACAGATTTTAAACAATGAAAACAAAAATTGCTCTTATAAAGTAAACAGAGTTTTAGGACTCATTTGTTTCTAAAACAAGAAGCTTATGATGATTCATTTATATATATTAATAAAAATGGTTTAGCTCATGTTAAACTATTTTAAACTTTTTTTATTGGTTAAGTCTTGTCTACCATGCTGATAGAACCAACTTAAACTTATATGTTATTATTGAAAATGGGGAAGCATCCTCTTTGATAACAACAATGACCCTTCTCTTTATTTATAAACAACCTACTTTATTTTGTCTAACGATCTCTCAACTGATCCCCTAACTGCCTATTAATTAATTAACCATCTAACCAACTACTTAATTAACAAGTAACAACTTATTAATAACTATAACATGCCTATTAAATACACTCCCTCCTCAAATGCCTTGACCACAAGGTGAAAGAGTATGTAACACCCAATATTTCTTATAAATTATAGTCTAGTGGCTGCCATAGAATTTCTACCTGGATCCTATTGATAATAGAACAAGCAGCCAAACAGGTTGAACAAAATCTACATTTAAGCAGTCAGATTGTTGGCTTATTTTTCTGTCATTTTTCAGCTCCTGTAGTAAGGTCAGCAAGAGCAGTGCAAGCTTCAAGCCAGTAGGATTTTTCTTCCTGCTTTTAAAATACCTCCAATCTTCATCTACCAAGTCAGCATGATTGATAGCATGCATCAACTTTCCTTTTCCCTTCAACATAAACACATTCATTAAAATAGAAGTAGTAACACCCTCATGCAGCATGTACCCCTTAAGTTTATTGCCACTTGTATTCAACAATTTTGAATGGTAAGGGCTGCTAGCAGCATCTGGCAGCATACTCCTATTTTGATTGATCTCACTTGTATCCCACTTATGTAAGGATAAATACACCCATTCACCACACTCTCTTTTACTGCCACTCACTGGGTGGTTTTCTTAATTCCTTTGTACCGTCGCCGCATAGGTTCCACATCGAACAGGGATAAAGCTACCTTGATTCTGCTGGATTTAAACACTTTCACAATAATAGAGGTTAGATTCATTAAGTGCACATATGTGCCTAACATCTGACACTTGGTGACAGATGCCCACCCTCTTGATGGTGTCATCCTCGTTCCAATCTCACTTCTCCTAACTTGTAAAGCGATAGCATGTTTGATTTGCATCCCGACTCTCGTTTTTGTAGTCGGAATATCGTTGGAAAATGCTAATGACATCCCGATGATTACCAAAACGCCCTAGTCCTCTCTAATGGAAATATGATACCCTCTCTAATTCTTTCTATTTATAGGCAGCATGCCTTATTTGACCCAATTACCTCTCAACAGATCCACTAACTACCCATTAACTAACCAACTCATTAACCAACTTGTAACAACTTTTTAACTAACAATAACTGACATATCACATGCATTGTATGTAATGATTTGTGTCACGATCCTTGATATGATTTCAATCCAGATTTAGGCTTAATTTAACAACAATGAAATTCAACCAAAAATTGATTAAACAGCATTAATTCACATAAGTTAATAACATAGATATATCATACACACTAAAGAATCCATAAAGTTAAATTAACATTGTTACAGTAAAAAATAAACCAAATCGATTACAAAGTCCTGTAATCAAAATGATATAGATAAATACAAATCATGACAACCCCATCAAATTAAATTATTAATCTAAAAAAACAAAAACTGAAATCATAAGTAAAATTCAAAACTGGAACAAAAAATATGAAACCAAACAAAATTAAAAAGATTGATTAACCTCAAATAAGCCACAAATTTTATCATCAAATTGGCTTTCAAGATCGACGTAACTTCGTCGAGATTTGACACCACCGGGAGGAAAAGGAGAAGGAGAAGCAGAAGGTGAATGAGACTGAAGCAGACAAAGCCAAATTGCCTTCACTCCAGGCTCTTCTAATAGGATAAACTACTTTGCCGCTACAAATAGGAGATTTATTTTGGCATGATTTTTTGGACGATTTGCTATGAAGCGTACAGCCGCATTTGCGATGGTAAGGACGACGCTCCACGGTGTGGTCGTATCCGGAGATGCTGCCTTCGTAATCGACCGGAGAAATCCATCTGCGGCGCCGGTGGCCATGCTGATCGCCAAATATTGTTGTAGTTGACTTCTTGAGAGATCAGAGTGTATATGAGTTGGAACTTGGAAATATATATAAAGAGTTGGAAAGGTTTGTTAATAAAAAAAATATTATTGAAAAGATAATAGAATATTTTAAATAAAAAAAGTAATATTAAATTGTATTATTTTAATTTATTAATAATTTAATAAATTAATAACAACCTAATACTTATTAATAAAGGAAAACAATATTTCATAACAAATAACCCTTAAATTATGGAATATAAAAACTAATTATCTTGTTTTTTAATGAACAACCTTTATTTTTCTTTTTTTTTTCTAACGAAAAAGCCTCCTCTTTTAAATATTATATATAAGACAAATGAGGTATCATAAAAAAAAACGCAACTAGCTTCATTCGTTTGTTTCAGTTTCAAGAGCAGAAAGGAATAATTTGATTGTACTCTCCTACCAGCTGCCAGGTATGTTGTTGCACTTAATAAAATTCTATCAGTGGAAAATTGCGTCTCTTAAATTAGGGTTCTTGGAAGATGAAGTTTGCATTTTATTCTTAGATGCATTTTAACAATATTTGTTTTTACATTAGATGCATAAAAAACTCAACTAACTCATTTGGAATAGATTAAATTTCCTCCTAGATGCCAAAGAAAACTCTATCACAGCATTAGGTTTACGTTTAGCTTATTTTTAGGAAAAAGCCCAATAGCAACCCAATTTCTTATTATAAGTATACTCTCTTATTTTAAAAGTTTTTCACGTTGAGATTTATTAGATCAGATATTAGAATTTCTGGTTTGTTCATCCTGCCTTTTTTAGTAGGAACATACATGTTTATATTTTTCGCTATTAATATTTTTTTCTTGTTACAGAAGTAGAAAATATGAATTGGCATCGCCCTAAACTCATAAAAGGTTGGATTAGGCTATTTACTCTGGTTTGTTTGGCAGAAGCAGAAAATATGAATTGGCATCACCCTCAACTCATAAAATGTTGGATTAGGCTATTTACTCTGGTTTGTTTGGCTGCAACATTCATCCATCCCTTGTTTTTCTTTTTAAGCTATGTAGAAAAGGTATAATTTTAATAAAAATATTTTAACACGAACTTATCCTATTTTTTTCTTCTTTTTAGAATAAAATATTAAAAACTTAATTTTTTTTATATTCACTTTGTATAGGACAAAAAATGCATTTGACCACTAATGCATTTTTTGTCCTATACAAAGTGAATATAAAAAAAAAAGAAGTTTTTAATATTTTATTCTAAAAAGACAAAAAAATAGGATAAATTCGTATTAAAACACTTTTATTAAAATTATACCTTTTCTACATAGCTTAAAAATAAAAACAAGGGATGGATGAATGTTGCAGCCAAAGTAAATAGCCTAATCCAACATTTTATAAGTTTTGGGTGATGCCAATTCATATTTTCTGCTTCTGTAACAAGAAATAAATATTAATAGCGAAAAATATAAACATGTATGTTCCTACTAAAAAAGGCATGATGAACAAACCAGAAATTCTAATATCTGATATAATAAATCTCAACATGAAAAACTTTTAAAATAAGAGAGTATACTTATAATAAGAAATTGGGTTGCTATTGGGCTTTTTCCTAAAAATAAGCTAAACCTAATGCTGTGATAGAGTTTTTTTTGGCATCTAGGAGGAAAATATGCCACGTCATGTAAAAGCAAAGGTTCAAAATTTATTCTATTCCAAATGAGTTGGTTGAGTTTTTTACGCATCTAATGTAAAAACAAATATTGTTAAAATGCATCTAAGAGTAAAATGCAAACTTCATCTTCCAAAAACCCTAATTTAAGAGATGTTATACCAACCATACACCAAACGCAATTTTCTACTGATAGGATTTTATTAAGTGCAACAACATACCTGGTAGCTGGTAGGAGAGTACAATCAAATTATTCCTTTATGCTCTTGAAACTGAAACAAACGAATGAAACTAGTTGCGTTTTTTTTTTTATGATACCTCATTTGTCTTATATATAATATTTAAAGTAGGAGGCTTTTTCGTTAGAAAAAAAAAGAAAAATAAAGGCTGTTCATTAAAAAACAAGATAATTAGTTTTTATATTCCATAATTTAAGGGTTATTTGTTATGAAATATTGTTTTCCTTTATTAATAAGTATTAGGTTGTTATTAATTTATTAAATTATTAATAAATTAAAATAATACAATTTAATATTACTTTTTTTATTTAAAATATTCTATTATCTTTTTCAATAATTTTTTTTTTTGTTATTAAATTATTCTCCTCTTGATAGTGTCATCCTTGTTCCAATCTCACTTCTCCTAACTTGTAAAGCGATAGCATGTTTGATTTGCATCCCGACTCTCGTTTTTGTAGTCGGAATATCGTTGGACAATGCTAATGACATCCCGATGATTACCAAAAAGCCCTAGTCCTCTCTAATGGAAATATGATACCCTCTCTAATTCTTCTTTCTATTTATAGGCAGCATGCCTTATTTGACCCAATTACCTCTCAACAAATCCACTAACTACCCATTAACTAACCAACTCATTAACCAACTTGTAACAACTTTTTAACTAACAATAACTGACAAATCACATGCATTGTATGTAATGATTATTGCGATCAAATGCTTATGTTATTAATTTCTGGAGGCCCCATAATTAGGGCATGCAAAAATTAGTTATGCACATTGTTTTAAATTTCATTTGTGTCACGATCCTTGATATGATTGAGAATCAGTGTTGTCGGTGGTGGAAGGCCAAAAATCTGTCAAATAAACACGCAATTGCGGCCTATGGCAGTTGTAAAAAAATCTGCCACACCATTCTGCCATGGTGCTGCCATTTAATAACACCATTGAGAATTAGTAGTTAAGTGTTGTTGATGCTACTAAGTTGTGGCCGGCCCCATTGCTTTCAAAAACGTTGATGTCCCAATCCAACTTTTGTTTGAGTACCTTTTATTGAAACCTGGTTCTGCATCTTTCCAGTACAGAAACTGGAAATAACATTGTATGAGACAGGGAAAATTAACAAAAAAAAAGTATCGTGTTCACATTTAAGTTTGATGTCTTGCATTTATTTTCAGAATGAGTGGTTTTGTCACATTGTCACGAGTATTAAGATGCTTTGCTGGTCTCATTTTTTGACTCTCTGTGAACTCTAAGCTTGGTAACTAAACCTGGTGAACTGTTGGTGCTTCTGTTTTTTTGTGAGCTTTGTACTCTCCCCCATTAGTAAGTGATCATGTTTTATACCTCCAAATTCAAATAGTTTTGATATTTGATCTCTGTTCACTATACAGCCACATTGTGTATCAACCTATTGATTGGATGATACAAGAGGGTCGTTCAGATATTGGAATATTTGATCTGTTTGCAGACTAGATTATATTTTGTCTGTCTGATCTCTAATCTTATGTTTTTACCAATTACATTTCTCAGCTTCTGGTTGAATTTAATTTCAGGGTTGGATGTCATCACAGCCATAGCTTCCACTCCCACTTACCAACCAGGTGAACGAATTCGCCAATTTAATGACTTGGCAGAATTTTTCGGAGACGAAAGGGCACAGAATGCACGTGCTATATGGAACAGGCCTCTTACCACCATCTATATTAGTGACTGTGGAGCACTAGAGGTTGCAAAGCCTTCTCTCACACCTTCTCTCCCATAATTTATTTTGTTGTATATATTATCCAAGAGAATTTCATTTAACTATTGCATGTAAAATCATACTCAAATTCTTTCAAAGAAAAGTGAACAGAATGAATGACTTGAAACCTGAAAGGCATTGAAGTTAAATATTGGGACAAAATGTAATAATGCAAAGTGAACAAGATGAATTGACTTGAAACCTGAGGGGCAGTGAAGTTAAATATTGGACAAAATGTAATAATGGGCAGTGTTTCTTTTGTTTTGCTGCGGCAAAAATTGATTTTGATTTATTCGTATTACCATATGTTGTTCTAACAATTGGTATTAGATGAAAATTAACTTTGATGTGAAATTCTATTTGACATGACGAAATAGACAATTTTAGTTTATGACAAAGAAGGGTTATAGATCCGTTGGTTCAACAAGGTTTATAGAAAGCGTGGCGTGAAACAAGACAGACAGAAATGGTGCACTGATTGATTACAGTTGACAGACAGAAATGGTGGACACTGATTGATTACGGTTGCAGAAGAAAACCGCATAATGATACGGTTGCAGAAGAAGACCGTAATAGTGTATATGCTTACATATCAATTTGTATTAGAATAGATATAGATAAGCTGAGCTGGCAGTTGTGTAGTGACAGGTGTCAGTCACTGCCAATGCTATATATACATCATATTGTAATCTCTCACATTCAGAGAAAACAGTTACAGTTCATAACAAACTCTCTCATCTCTATTATGCTTAGCTTATACTTTTCTAATATGGTATCATGAGCTTCTGATCCATTGTGACCATGGCTTCACCTACGCCGTCGCCTACGCCGTCGTCTGGTTCGTCGTTAGATGAACACTCTTCTACGCAACCACCGGCGTCGTCTCCTCTGAAGAATGCGTTCAAAACGTTCGCACAACAAATCAGTATCAAATTAGATAACAACAACTTCCTCTCATGGAAGCAGCAAGTGGAAGGTATCATCCGCATCCACAAACTTCACCGTCACCTGGTGAATCCAGTGATTCCTCCTCGTTTTCTCAGGAGGACTCTCTTCTTTTCACGTGGCTTCTGACGACGCTTTCTGATGTCGTTCTTCCGCGTGTTGTCAAGTGCGTTCACGCGCATGAGGTGTGGTCCGTCATCGATCAATTTCAGCGAACTCAGATCTATGCGAAATCGCGTCAACTTCACTATGAGCTTCGTAGTATGGAGAAAGGAGATCGTACGATTGCGCAGTATCTAGGTCGCATCCAACAGATCGCGGATATTCTTGAATCAATCGGTGATCCGGTTTCGCACCGTGATCAATTGGAGACGATCGTTGATGGATTACCACCGGAGTATCAAGCTTTAGCCTCGATTATTCAGTATCGTGATGAACCGTGTGCTCTTGTTGTTGCTGAGACTATGCTTCTCTCTCATGAGGCTAGACTTGAACGTACACCACGTGCTACATCTCGGGCTCCTGTTGCACTCAATCTTACTCAAGGTACGGTTGCTCCTTCTGTCAATTCCACTGTGTCTATGGTGTCTGATTCTCCCTCTCAGGGTTCTACACCACAATTTGAGCACTCTCGTGGTGGACGTGGTGGTAGATCTGGTAACTATAGAGGTGGAGGTCGTAATGGTGGCCGTAGTCGTATTCAGTGTCAGATCTGTTCTAAATCTGGTCATGATGCAAAGGTGTGTTACTATAGACTTGCCGTTCCTGCCTCTAATGCTCCTCAATGGCGTGCACCTATGCAATCTCCTTGGATTCAAGGTGCTCCTGCTCAGCAAGCTCCAAATCAATGGATTGCTCCACAATTTGTTCAGTGGCGTGCACCTGCTGCAGCTCCAAGATCTGACAAGCAGCCTCAAGTCTATATCACTGGTTCTGGTGTTGTTGCTGCTCAACCAGTGGCTGCTCAATCTTCCTCTCCATGGTATGCAGATTCAGGAGCCACGCATCATGTTACAAACTCTGCAGAGCACTTCCTTGAAAGTATTCCTGCCTCTGGTTCTGAACAAGTAACACTTGGGAATGGACAAGGTTTGTCAATAACCTCAGTTGGACAATCTTCCTTTAACTCTTCACACAATCCACATGTCACTCTCACACTGAACAACTTATTGCTAGTACCACAGATCACCAAGAATCTTATCTCTGTTAGTCAGTTTGCTAGGGACAATAGAGTTTACTTTGAATTCCATCCTGATACTTGTCTGGTTAAATCTCAGGCTACTTCTGAGGTGTTTCTTCAAGGAGCTCTTGGCAAGGATGGATTATACTCATTTGGCTCTCTTCAGGCTCTTTCCTCACTCTCCTCTAGGCATACTGCACCTACTGTTCACACACTCACTAGCAATAATTCTCCCTCCCCCAGTGTTACTTCTATTGGCAATAAAGGATCATCTAGTTTAGGACCTTCCTTATATGAGCAGTGGCATAATAGGCTAGGCCATCCTCATCATGAGGTTCTTAAAACTGTCCTTACAAAATGTAACCTCCCTATTCCACAGAAATCTAAATTTGACTTTTGTGTTGCTTGCTGCCTAGGCAAAGTTCATAGACTGCCATCTACTTCTTCCACCACTACTTATCATGCACCTTTTGATCTTGTGTTTGCTGATGTTTGGGGACCAGCACCTATGCTGTCCAATACTGGCTTTAAATATATGCTTACTTGTGTTGATGCACACACCAAGTACACATGGATTTTTCTGCTTAAACTGAAATCTGATGTTGTTCTTACTCTCACCAACTTTCTTAACTTTGTGCAAACTCAATTTAAGTGCACAGTTAAGATAGTGCAGACTGATGGTGGTGGAGAATTTCAACAACTCACCTCTATACTCACCAGACAAGGATCTATCCACAGACTCACTTGTCCACACACTCACCATCAGAATGGCTCTGTGGAGAGAAAGCATAGACATGTAGTGGAAACTGGCTTAACATTACTGGCACATGCTTCTCTTCCCTTGACATTTTGGGATCATGCTTTTCCTGCAGCTGCCTATCTTATCAATAGGATGCCAACTTCAGTCCTCAATATGGACTATCCTTATAGGCTTCTGCATCAGACTGAACCTGACTACAGGTTCTTAAAGGTGTTTGGATGTGCCTGCTATCCTCACCTCAGGCCTTATCAGCCTAACAAGTTCACTTATCACTCCAAGGAGTGCATCTTCCTAGGCTATTCTTCTCAGCATAAAGGATATAAATGTCTGGCAGCTGATAGCAGACTTTATATTTCAAAGGATGTGATCTTCAATGAGATCAGATTTCCTTATGCTGATATGTTTCCCCCTTCTTCCTCTTCTGGCCCTTCCCCCTCTAATGTATCTGTGCCAGTTCCTGCCACTTTCAGAATCCCTTTGATGTCCTCTACTCCTCCTGCAGCCTCTTCTTCCACTCCATCTAGTTTGCAGTCTGCACCCCTTACTTCCTCCCAGCAGGTGCTATCTTCTCCCTCTACCTCTTCTTCTTCTAGCCATACTCTTAGTTTTGGTTCAGTTTCTTCTCCCTCTGCTGTTACCTCTTCTCCTACAATTGCAGCCCCTGTTATTCCTCTCAATTCTCAGAATGTACACCCTATGACCACAAGAGCCAAAGCTGGCATAGTGATGCCTAGATTGCATCCTACTCTTTTGTTAACTGAACTAGAACCTACATCTTACAAGGCTGCTCTTAAGGATTCTAACTGGGCTGAAGCAATGAAAGCTGAACATCAAGCATTACTAGCCAACCATACTTGGACTCTTACTTCTTTACCTCCTAATAGGAAGGCTATTGGATGCAAGTGGGTGTTCAGAATTAAGCAAAACCCTGATGGTACTATACAGAAGTACAAAGCCAGGTTGGTAGCTAAGGGTTTCCACCAAGTTCATGGCTTTGACTTTCAGGAAACCTTTTCTCCTGTAGTTAAGCCTGTAACTGTAAGAGTCATACTCACTCTTGCCATCTCGAAAAGTGGCCCCTCATTCAACTAGATGTAATAATGCTTTCTTGAATGGCATTCTGACAGAAGAAGTGTACATGCAGCAACCTCCTGGGTTCACTTCTTCAGATGGCTCTCTAGTGTGCAAATTGAACAAAGCCATCTATGGCTTGAAGCAGGCACCTAGGGCCTGGTTTGATAGGCTAACTGCAGCTCTGCATAGCTTTGGCTTTACCACCAGCAAGTGTGATCCTTCTTTATTCACACTTATCACTCCAACCTATACCATCTTTATGTTGGTCTATGTTGATGACATAATAGTCACAGGCACTTCTCCCACTCACATTCAACAGCTAGTTGATAAATTACATGCTCAATTCTCACTAAAACAACTAGGCACTCTGCATTACTTCCTTGGCATTGAAGTCTCTCATTTAGCCAATGGATCTCTCTTCCTCTCTCAGGCTAAGTACATTAAAGACTTACTAGTCAAGACTAACATGAGTGAAGCTAAAAGTCTTCCTACTCCCATGGTTTCTAATCTAAAACTTACCAAAGTTGGCTCAGATTTTCTTCCAGATCCCACTTACTACAGGTCTGTAGTAGGGGCTCTACAGTATGCTACAATTACTAGGCCAGAAATCAGCTTTTCAGTAAACAAAGCTTGCTAGTTTCTGTCCCAGCCTATGCAGAGTCATTGGATAGCATTTAAGCGCATTTTACGGTATCTCAGGGGTACCTTGCATCATGGCTTGCACTTCTTACCTGCCAACCCTCTCAAACCTCTTCCCATTACAGCTTTTTCTGATGCAGATTGGGGTTCTGACCCTGATGATAGAAAATCTACTTCAGGGTCCTGCATATATCTAGGTCCCAATCTCATTTCCTGGTGGTCAAAGAAACAGACTCTAGTGGCCAGGTCTAGTACAGAGGCAGAGTATAGGAGCCTTGCTAGTACAGCCTCTGAAGTTCTCTAGGTGCAGTCCCTCCTCACTGAATTACGAGTTCCTACTACTAGTCCTGTTCTATACTGTGATAATCTAAGTACAGTGGCTCTCTCTCACAATCCTGTGCTTCATGCCAAGACAAAACACATGGAGCTGGATATCTTTTTCCTTAGGGAAAAGGTCCTTAATAAAACTTTCTCTGTTAAACACATCTCTGCTGAATTTCAGAGTGCAGACATTCTAACCAAACCTCTTAGTGCTCTCAGATTTCTTGATCTCAAAAGTCACTTAAGAGTTGTTGATAAGAGCTCCATTCCAACAGGGCTGCCTGGAACAGGAGGCTCGGTTTGAAGGGAAGATAATAGTGTATATGCTTACATATCAATTTGTATTAGAATAGATATAGATAAGCTGAGCTGGAAGTTGTGTAGTGACAGGTGTCAGTCACTGCCAATGCTATATATACATCATATTGTAATCTCTCACATTCAGAGAAAACAGTTACAGTTCATAACAAACTCTCTCATCTCTATTATGCTTAGCTTCTACTTTTCTAATAGACCGCATGTTGATACGTCTATTTAAACAAGGTGATATATGATATCCAATCGAAGAGCACCTATCAAACATAACCGCATAATATTAAAAATCTAATATTTAAAATTGATTGAATGTAACAAACAGCTTATGATTTTTTTAGAAACTGAGTTTCTGTCAAATCTTATATCTATTGTCCAACATTGCCTCAGTTCATGTAGATTAGGATCTCGTGGAAAGCCGACCAAATGATAGCCTTCAAACTATCTAAGGATATTAGACAAAGAGACTATCTCTTTATTTTTTTGTTATCTGCATGAAAAGCTCCCAAATAACATTGAAGACTATGCTTGCAGAAAATTAGGTCATTCGATTACTCATATATTTTTTGAAGAAGATATCCTCCACTTTGTTGAAGTGTCTATTGAACATGCATATTGCATTAAGCACTGCCTTGATGAGTTTTGTCAAGCTTTTAGACCACGATTGAAAGCTTAAAAAGCTCCAATATATGTGAATGGTTGTGATGCACTGACTGTGTAAAAAATTTTACACTGACATTGCATATTCATTAAACCCTTTTTCTAAACTTGCAGACACTTTATTGCAATGACATTATAAAACATACATGATTCACTAAAATGCCTAATCTAGGTAAACATTTAGGAGCAAATATATTTCGTAAAAAATCATCTCACAGTCATTTTAAACACACAAATGATAATAACCCATAATTGTGTGTTTTCACATGTAATATGCAAAGCTACCTATAACAACTTGTGACCAAATGATGTTTAGCGTGTTACTCAACTTTTGTAACTTAAAGCCTATTCATATAAGAGTTTGGTGAACATACTTAATGTTTTTCTCCAAACTTTTAATAAAAAAAGTCTTACTTATTAAAGTTTCATTTAATTAAACATGGACAGCTATCTTTAGCTTTCATAGAAAAAAGTTTATTAGTCCTTTTCAATAAAACACTCAAAAGTTTTTGAAAATATGAGCTGTGTTCAATGCACTATTTGCTGGTCACATGGCTATCTTACAAGATACAATATGTTGTTTTATTTTTATTTTAAAATTAAATTAAATTAAAATAATCACAATACTTTCTCCCCCTCACATTTTATCATCCAAACACAGCCCTATATAGTTAGATCCAAATTTCGATTTCAATCCAGTTTTAGGTTTAATTTAACAACAATGAATTTCAAACCAAAAATTAATTAAACAGCATGTAATTCACATAAGTTAAGAACATAATATATTATTATACATACTAAAGAATCCATAAAGTTAAATTAACATTGTTACAATAAAAAATAAACCAGATCGATTACAAGGTCCTGTAATCAAAATGATATAGATAAATACAAATCATGACAACCCAGCAAATTAAATTATTAATCTAAAAAAAACAAAAACTGAAATCATAAGTAAAATTCAAAACTGGAACCAAAAATATAAAACCAAACAAAATTAAAAAGATTGATTAACCTCAGATAAGCCACAAATTTTATCATCAAATTGGCTTTCAAGATCGACGTAACTTCGTCGAGATTTGACACCACCGAGAGGAGAAGGAGAAGGAGAAGCGGAAGGAGAAGGTGAATGAGAAGAATAAGCAGAAGCAGACAAAGCCAAATTGCCTTCACTCCAGGCTCTTCTAATAGGATATACTATTTTGCCACTACAAATTGGAGATTTATTCTGGCATGATATTTTGGATGATTTGCTATGAAGCGTACAGCCGCATTTGCGGTGGTAAGGACGACGCTCCACGGTGTGGTCGTATCCGGAGATGCTGCCTTCGTAAATTGGCCGGAGAAATCCATCTGCGGCGCCGGTGGCCATGCCGATCGCCAAATATTATTGTCGCTGACTTCGTGAGAGATCAGAGTGTATATGAGTTGGAACTTGGAAATATATATAGAGGTGGAAAGGTTTGTTATAAAAAATGGAAAGAGAAAAGGAAGTTTGTAATTGACGGTAAAAGACACATGTGGGTGTTGAAAGAGCTGTGAGATCCGTGTCTTATGGTTCAGTTTCAAGACCGGGTAGCATTAGAGTCAATGTTTTAAAAACCAAACCGGAGAAAGAACCGTTAAAACATGTGGGTCATGGTTCAATCGGTTCAACCGGTTCAACCGTGATTGAACCGTATATTAAATTTAAACTAAAAATATTAATAAATATATTATATTATTAAATATCCTAATAAAATTGATTTATATCATAATTTGTAAAATAAAATTCTCAAATAAATACGATACTAATAAACAAGCTTACAAAATAAGAAGAATGCAATGTAAGACCTAATAACAAATCATAAAATTAGTTAAGGATCAATATGTATATATTTGTCATAATTGTTTAACTCAAAGCCATAAGTTATTCATCAATATAATTTTTTACATCTCTTTACATACCAACATCGGTTATCCTGTGTCCACATACATTACATTATTTCTTCTCTTTCTATTACATTTACAATTGTCTTGTGTCCTTCAATTTTATTCTTTGTTTTCCATCTATACAATTTTAAATGTTTGCTATAATTATTTTTTTAGATTTAAACAAAGAAATAAAATGAAGTAAAACATAAAAAATTATCTTTGATTTTTTGAACCGTCTGGTTCATCAAAACCGGTCCCGATTTTACTGTTATTTTGCGCTTGAAGCAATTTTATCCTAATTTTATAGACCTAACCATTTATTGGTCCAAACCGAACCGGATTAGACAACGGTTCAAGGTTGAACCGGTTCAACCGGCCGGGTCAATTCGGGTTTTAAAACATTGATTAGAGTATTTACAATTCATTCATCATGCTAGGTGGTTGGATTCTAGTTAGGAAATAATGTATGTACATGTTCCGTGTTGAATTTGAATGTGAGAATCCAAAAAAAGGTGATGTAACTTATGTATACCTTATTTGAATAACGTACTAATGAAACAAAATTGAGTATTTTTTACTAGAAAAACAAAAACAAAATTGACAATTTTCATTTAAATATGAAAATAACAATTCATAAAAATTACTTATTTCCCCAATTTATAAACATGCTTAAGAAAACAAATATTATATTAGAACCAATGGGTTCGTTTAATTTAAATATTAAAAAACAAAGCAGGTCGGAACAAATTAAAGGTGTGGTCTTAAAATTTTGGTCTGTCTTGTCAAAAAATAAGAGTGGAATAAACATAGTTGAGAGTACAAGCCTAAAACGTTGGTCCGTCTTAAAATGAGGGCAGAAAGAATATAGTTGAGGGTGCGAGCTAAAAATTTAGGTTTGGCCCACAAAAAAATGAGGACGAAGTAGGTCTTCACATACTTCACCTTTAAAGCGTAAATTTTTGAGAATTTTATGTAAATGTATGTGTCCACAAAAACACACAAATAAATAGGACGGACATATTAGAGGGTGCAGTCCTGAAATCTTAACACGCTCGACGGTAAAAGTGTGGGCAAAACGGACGTATCCGGTGAGTCGAAATTGTTTTGCCACCCCTTAATTATATTATGTTTTGGTCATTTCACATGGTTTAAAGAATTTAATTAATTTTACGGGAAAGAGAATCTATATGTAACTTTACCAAATTGTCTATCATTGTTGATTATGTGAAAACGAAATTTTAAAATTAGAAGAAAAGAGAATAATAAATAGTAGATGACAGTGTTAAGATATAATAAATGTTCTTTTAGAAATCATTGATAGCACAATGCCTTTATACATGGTTAATACAAAGGTAAAATGTTGCTTGCTTTGAAAGCAACTGAACTCGGGTTCACCAATTACGCCCATAATACATACTCCCTTAATTTGCAACTACTAGTAAATGTTCAGATTAATCATACAAACAACAACTATTTGATTTCAGGTAGATCACACACTTCAAGCCTTGATCTCAATATATGAAATGAGTCCAACTTAAAAGGCTTGGCCATCACATTAGTAGGTTGTTCTTCAGAGCTGCAATGGAATAATTCTATTGCTCCATCTCTTGCGAGATACCTTAGGAAGTAAAATCTGACATCAATGTGCTTGCATCTGAAGTAAAATCGTGATATAATACACAACGGAAATTAAAAATTTCCCTTTAGTGATCCTTACGAATAGGCATGATCACTGATAGAAACGGTTACCTCTTGTGGCAATTGAAACCTTTGATACCGAATCGAAGGAGTGATCACAAGCGTTGATAAAGAACAACGCTTCTACTCAATCCACACGAACAGATCCCTTCAATCTTAGTGCTAGCTGATACGAATGAAGGCTTTGAGTGAAAGAGAAGAAAATATGCCTAGGATTTCTCAGACCAAATTTTCATCAAGTGAAATGCTTCAGCACAAGGGTTCTATTTATAGAACAACTTGTTTGAGCTACAAGCTAAAATCCCAATTAAGGCTGCAAGCTAAAAGCCCAATTAAGCCCACGGGCATCATACCTTATGATGCACCGTATATCACTTAAGTGTGTGGTACCTTATCACATTCAGAATTCACTTAAGTGCATCGTACCTTACGGTGTTCCTTATTTACTCTATCTCTCATCAACCTGTCCTTATGTGTGTGACAGTGTAGGTTTTTACGATGTTGGCAATTATATTAAATCACACATTTATCATAATAAACAATGAGCGGTATCTAGCAACACCTCACTGCTACCCAAGTCATGAAAATGTCATGTAATCTGACCAAAAAATTTCGTGATAATGCTTGTGCATACAATTACCCTTTTGCTCTTATGTTTATATTGAACACAAGGCATAGACCGTGTCACCCTTGTCTAGTTCAATATTGGGCTCTTAGACATTTATCCTATTATGCAGGATGGGAAAATTCCATCTAGGTCACTCATGTCCCTCAACATGCTTTGTGAAGTATCCATCAACTGTCTTTATGGTCATCCAGTTACGAACAACGTTTGCTCAACAATAAAACACTTGACTCTACATTTAGGCAATTTAAAGCTTTTAGAAGCTCTTCAGGAGTTCCAATAATATTTATGTCATCAACATAGACAACTATATTACAAATTATTTTCCTGATAACTTTATAAAAATACAAGGACAAATGGAGTTATTTGTATATCCCTCTCTAAGCCAATATTCATTAAGATGGTTATACCACATGCGTCCAGATTGTTTCAGCGCATAGAGAGATTTGTTCAATTTTAGGGAGTAGCTTTCTCGAGATTCAGAATTATGTGCATTTGGTATATTGAACCCTTCAGAGAGTTTCATGTAAATGTCACAATCAAATGAGTCGTATAAATAAGATGTCACAACATCCATCATGTTTATATTAAGTCATTCATGTGCAATAAGGCTAATTAAATATTAAAACTTAATTGAATCAACTGCAGGTGGATATATCTCATCAAAATCAATTCCATACCTTTGCAAAAATATTTGAGCTACTAGTTGGGCTTTGTATCTCACAATTTCATTATGTTTCCAACTGGATTCACGCCTTGAGGTGTTCGAACTACAGGTCCAAAAACTTATCTTTTGTAGAGTGGGTTTAATTTTGCTTCAATGGCATCTTTCCATTTTGGCCAATCCTCACTTTGTCTACAACTTTTAATAGACGTCAGTTCATGATCCTCTTTATCATTTATCACATTTATCTCTATATTGTACGAAAAATATTATCAATGTCGACGTTGTGTCGGTTCTATTGTATTCCATTTTGTACATAATTTATCAAGATATCTTTATTTTGACGAGTTTCAGGTACCTGATCAATCTCTTCTGGAGATGAAATGTTTATTATGTCTGAAAATTCTTTTACATTTTCTATATCCTCACTTCGGTCATCTTTAATTTTAGTTTATTTTTTTGGTAGAGGATTATTAATATTAGAACCGACTTTCCTACCATGCTTCATACACGATTTCAATTCATTTGCAATATTAGATTATCCAAAGGGATAATCTACTTCGATTGTAGTATTAGCAGCTGTAATTGGTTGTATAAAATTTGCAAATGAATAATATTTTGAACTTCTGGTTCATATTAGTTTGTACGAGGATCAAGATCTAAAATTGTTCATTTGAACTTCTTGTTCATGATTTCAGCTGCTTATTCCCCCCTAATATTGGGAAAATTAATTTATCAAGTGTTACCAGCCTACTGGGCTGCAATCAAGTATTTGATTATTTGCTCAAATTATATCCACAAAATTGAGATTCATATTAATTATATTTTTCCAATATTCTTTCACGACTCATCTTAGTGTATTATATTGGAGCAATTGGAATATACACAACACATCCAAAGGTTCACTTAGATGAGAAGTATTAGAAAAAAATTAGGGAAGACTAAGATATAGTATCTTGTTGGCTTGACGCGAATAAATATTTTAATATCATATATTGGGTGTTTCAAATATATAATTTAGAATTGATGATCTCGTAAGTATCAACCATATAATTAACTTTAGACGCCTAAAGAATGGATTTTCAGGTCCATTTTCTTTTTATGAACATATATTACATGATATTCAATATCAATTTTAATAATATATGTGATACTTATACAGGAATCTCCAAAAAATCCAGAAAACAAGATCTTAGTCTAATTAATTGAGAAAATAATTTCACAAACTTTTGGTTGTGAGTAGACATATGCATGATTTTTTAGTCGATACAACAATTAATGTCATAAAAACTTAACTTCTCAAACTTTCCTTTGAAAACACACAAATTTGGATTGAAGAAACTTCTAGTTCTTCAAAACTAATTCTCGCATCTTAATACATTCGAGATGATCAACTGGTTATGCCAACGACACATTTAAGTGTAATTTGTAAACTTCTGGTTTATAATAATAATATATGTATTTTAACTATTCTAATTAATTTGAATCAACCATGTTGTTCCTCAACAAATAAATCTTCATAAACCATACACATATTTTATTTGATTTAATTGTTATAAAATTTAAATCTAAATTTATTTCATAACAATATTATTCTGGGGTCACACACATTTAGCCAAAAGAACTAAATGCAATTTAATTTTATTTTATACAGAAAATCAAATAAATTTCAAATAAATATAGACACCCCATTATTACTAATTAAGCGTGATAATCAATAGAGGAATGAGACAAAATAATAAGATAATTAATAAGATCTTATTAATTAATTACTATAAGCTATTATATAATTAAAATATATATAATATCTTTATTAGTGGCGCAAGTGCCGACATTTATTCTAAAAAAAATAATAATGAGTTATGATTTAAATAAAAAAAAACATACAAGTTATTTAAATAATAAATTAAGTAAACAAAAAAGTAGATCACACACTTAATCATTATTATAAAAGAAAATTAAAAAAATCCATAAAAATTTTAATAATTAAAATTAAATTTTAATAAATTATATTTCTTGACACTTCCCTTTCCAATAATTATTTTTCCAATCTCTAAATGACTTGCGAGTGATAAATTTTTCGATCTAAATAAATAAAGAAATCACCAATCTATAAATGACTTAGAAAGTGTTGATTTTATCATCCTAAAAATATTTTACAATACCTATTCATCGCACATAAATTGAATATAAATATTTATTCTCATAAGATCTATTTCATTAATCATGATATTATTCTAATATAATAATTAATCCATAAATACCATGTATAATAATTTGTGATATCTCACAAATATTTTATAATTCTATCAAATATCCAAAGAAATATATAAAAAAGTAAAAAAATTGTATTTCACTTATTTATCTCAATCATAAATCTGAGGCCATTTTTTATGACATGGCGCATAATCTCATTACGTGTCACATGTCTGTTAGAACAAGATTTGTTCTGATCAATATTCTTAGTTTTGATGATAACAAGGATATGAATTTTGTGTGAGATAATGTGGTACTCTAATACATTGCAATTTCCATTTCAGGAAATATATAAAGAGTATGCACAAATCAGCGCTCAGAAGCTTTGTCTCAGAAGGTTCAGCATGCAACATCAGAACATGGTCTGGCAAGACATCAGAAGATGGTCAAGGCAGAATCAGAACATGGGTCTATGGAAGCATCAGAAGAACTTGAGATCAGAAGCAAAAGCACTGAAGCTCTCATGGTATCACGCTCAGAAGCACTTCAAGGTCAGAAGACAAGAAGATGCTATGCACCAAGCTGTTTGACTCTGATGATATTCAAATATTATATTCACAAACATCAGATCAGAAGAAAGTACAAGTGGCAGGTGTCGCTACCGCGAAAAATGGAATCAGAGTCGCCACCAATATATTTATCCCATAAGGGAAAGGAATACCGGGAAACCTAACTCAGAATAAGAACAAGGTCTTTCGACCAGAGAACAGGGCACGGGAGTCGGTTACGCAAGGGGAAGGTGCTAGCACCCCTCACGCCCATCGTACTCGATGGTATCCACCTATGTTTGTTTCTATCTAAAGGGTGTCTAATGTCTAAAACCTAAATGCGAATGCATGCAAAATAAACACGGGGAAAAGAAGGAATTATTTACAAGTGTGTTCGCTTAGGCCCCGCGACCCAATGCCTACGTATCCTTTTCAGGAATCAGAACGACCGTAGTTCGGCTCCATAGTTTCCATTTGTTTTGTATTTTTAGTTGAACAGCGGTTAAGGTCACAATCCACGATGCTCGACCTTTGGAGACTTATACGCCTAGTTTTGGAAAGGACTTAACATGTTCTTGAGCGCCTAACAAGGCAATAGAAAATGAACTTGGGTTTGTGTTTTTTATGTAACTACATGATGAACAAAACCCAATACAAGGTTTCGCACCACTTCGTCACTTTGTTTTAATTCGAGCCTTTATTAAGTGTCTTAAATGTTTTTGGTTGAGTGTTTTTTAAGGGAATTTACTTTGCGATTAGAATCACATAATAATGTATAATGATCGAGAAGCAGATTAGGGAATGAATCCCACTCACTTCTATCCCATTATAGAATGTTCAAGAAACAGATTAGGGAATGAATCCCACTCATTTCTATCCCATTAACTAATGTTTGAGAAACAGATTAGGGAATGAATCCCACTCATTTCTCTCCCATTAAGTAGTGACCGAGAAACAGATTAGGGAATAAATCCCACTCATTTCTATGCCACTAAGTGATTGAGAAACAGATTAGGGAATGAATCCCACTCATTTCTCTATCACTTTCTTGATGTGATTCACATCTTTATTTTATTAGTGTTTTAAAGTTGAAAAGAAAAAAGAATGAATAAAGGGAACTAACCTATTCTCTAATCTAAGTTATTCTAATCTAAGTCTAATGTTAACATGGTGACTAAATTCTAAAAGGAGCATTAAAATGGTATTAACAAAGTAGGCCAAAAATATGGCCAAAAGCTAAGCAACAAAATCACACAACAATTATACAAAAAATAGCATGAAAGTGGTACAAAAACAATTCAAGCATTAGTACAAAGTTAACCTAAAAATACTACTATTTTTATGGGTTTTTAGTTGTTAAGACAATTCTAATTCAAGCCTAATTTGTACTTAAAATCTATTAATCCTAAAACTAACATTTTTATGAGTTTTTTTTATTGCATTTTTATTACCTAAAAATTGAACAAAAATTATAATTCTAAATGTTGTTGTTATCTAAAAATCTAAAACAAAACTATGTCAAAAATTCTAAATCTAACATGAAAAAATGGGCTCAGGGGGGTGTTAAACTGAAAACTGGTGGTGTAGCCTAGGAAAGAGCGCTGCAGGCCCAGGGATTAAGCCCAAACAGAGTTTTTTTTTGTTTCAGTCTAGTTTCAAATAAAAAACTGAGGCGTGTGGGCCTCTAATGGGGTGTACTAGCAGTAATTTGTGGCCCAAGGCTGTGTGATCCAAATATTTTTTCAGAATTTTGTTAATCAATTTTAATCAAACTTTATACCATTAATTAATTCTAATTAATATCAAATTGAAACCTAATTGAAACCTAATTAATCACATTCAACTTTATAAACTGAATCTAATTAATTTCCTATATTCAATTAACCTAAAGTTTAAAATAAAAATAAGTTAAAAAGGAATAGAAAAAGAAGATTTAGGGTTCACCTAGTTATGACGTTCCCAATTCACGTTCTTCTTCCTCTCCATGTGAAACTCGCGGCGGCGGAACAACCTCCCTCACCGACTCTCTCCGATCAAATCTCTGCCACCGTGAATCGATGAAACAAAACAACATCATCTCGCCAAGAACTCAGCGCCGTTCATGCCCTCTCAGTCTATGCTCTCGCACATCTCCCTCCCTCGAATCGTAAACGATCGGAATGAATTCACATAGCCTCTTGTCTCTCGCTTCCGATGAGCCTCTCTCGACTCTCTGTTCGTTTGTCTCTCTTCTGTTCTATCGTCGATTCTGATTTCATTTCATCTCGTTCCGATACTCTCGATTCTCCGTTCGTCCCTTCTCTCGTGCCACCGTGAACCTCCTCTCTTCTCTTAACCGTCTCGATCTCATCTCTCACATTCCGGCGGTTCTTCGAGTATGACGAAGGTGATAAGAGAATCAGAGAGGATATTCTTCAAGAACCGGTGAGGTCCCTTGCTTTTTCCTCTCAATCTTCTCTTCTGAATTGTGATGCTATGCGATCCTTGATGTTGTTGTGATCGCGACGTGCTGATGATTGACGCGTGTTGTTGTTGTTTTTCCAGAATTCATGTTGATGAAAAAGATCAGAGGATGAACGTGATGGCCGAGGAGGTTGAAGGATTACAGAGTTGATTATGAGTGAATTGAATTGATGCGTTGAAGCCGAGTCAGCAATGACGAAGGTGCGATGAAGTTCTTGGAGCTGCGATGATTTTGTTTTCGTTGAAACTCTTCTTACTGTGTATGAATTTGATTCTGTTTGTGAATTTTTCTGCAGAGTTTGGTTGAATTACGGTATGGAGAAGATTGGGGAAGAAGATGAAGTGGATGAAGTGTTGAAGATGAGCAGAAGATGATGATGAGTGAAGACGATGAGAAGAAGATGATGATGAGTGAAGAATGAAGATTGAAGATGGGAGAAGAATGAAGAGAGGATCCAGAGAATGATTCCCGAATTCTGTTATATAGGTGAGCTCTGTTATATTCAATTTTTCTTCTCTTTCTGTTATGATCTGTTAGGTTGTTATGAGGTAGTTAGGATTGGTTAGAAGTTTGTTATTTCTGTTAGCAGTTAATAGATGAGCTGGCACTGTTATAACCGTTTTTGGATATCTGTTGAGTTGGCTAAATGTTAGTTAGGTGGTTAATCATCAAATAAAACTGAGCCTTTTTTGTTATCAAATGGTTTTAGAGGTGCTGTTAGGAACTAGTTAGAAACAGTTTAATAGTTATGTTAGTTGAAGGTTTAGAAGTTTGGATGAGCAGTTAAGGGATTAGAGAACATTAGGTTAGCTGACAATTAGAGATGCTGAATTCTGAGTTTATATGTATGTAGGGTGATAGTTTTGAAGAGCTGAATGTGTAACGTGGGGCTGATGTGTAGTACAATTGCTGTATGGTATGAATTGGATTAGTAGCAGGTGTTCTTTTGATTAATCTTATGACTTGTGATCTGTTTGAACGGTGCCATTGATGTAGGTTGGATTGCAGGCATAATCTAGAAGTGAACCAAACCTCAAGTCTCGATGTGATTAGGGACATGTGCTGATGTAATGGATTCTGAAACTGGATGAATTGTATAGGAGGGACGTGATTTCGAAATGTCTGAATAACTCTGAATGTGTATGCCATGCTAATTTTGTGAACCTTGCTGGAACATATTGCTGACAGGTCTGTAACATATCGGCACAAGGTAATGTCTTCAATTTTGAAACTGTTTTGGGACAGATTTTGTTTATAATCTTATTGAATGATCTTGACTTGAAGTGTGGAATTGCAGGGCATAACTCGTATGTGCAGGTCTGAACTGTTGTTAAAATATGATGCAGGATTGGCCATGGTAATCTCCTTCTGTTAAAATTCCAGCACTTGACTCATCCTCGCCTCATTCCGACAACTAATATGAACCTTCAATCACATGTTGATCGGCTTGAGTTTTGGTAGAGTCTCTTATCAACATCCGATTCTTCCTTTCGAAGCTTCGACAAATTCAAAGAATCGCCGCCCGTCAACCGAAACCTATGAGTCAAATATGTGATGATCAAGCCTAGAACCAGTAATACCAATATTCAAGTCACTCTCTTCTGTTGTAAACTCAAACTCAGCAGCAACCACATTTGAGTCAACATTATCATCAATTTTGGGAGATTTGTCCAATTAGTTTACAACGGGATTCTGTTTGTAAAAAATAAAGTATTATTTTTGTACAGCATGATGTAGATTTGGAATTGTAATGCTGCTGGGATGTGAGGTGTTGTATTGTAATGGACAGTGCTTTGAAATGCATTTGCAAGCAACTTGAATTTTGTAATTGAAAACTTAAAAAGGGATGTTGACTTCGTGTAATTTTCTTTTTGTGTAACTTTCTCCTGTGTAGTGGACCAATTCCCTCCATCGGTTGTTTGATTCCAATTCAAATCTCCACTTGCACTCTTATTCTCAATAATGATCCAATATACATTATCTCCCCCCATTCTTAAATGAATCTTGATACCAGTGACCTGCAATCTAAGTAATCATGGACAGAACACCTTGATTGAAGAATTTCTTAATGAGAGTGAGAGCTTCAAAGTAATATAATAAACCTAGCTCTTCATGCTCCTTGATCCCAATGCCAAATTATTGATTAATGAATGCGTGAGGTGTTAGATGACCTAATGGAAGGATGCGTATGAAACGAAAAGCATGAGCCAGTTATAAATAAATATGTGGGCAAATTTTGGGGTGCAACAGCTGCCCCTATTCAATCTGCTTGGACCTGAATGTACGAACGATACGGGTTATGGACATTTGAGGTGTAAGTGGATTGAATACCCAAAAGTACGATCAAAATTTGCATTCTGTGGTAAAGCAAAGGTGTTGAATAGTATCAAAGGTGGACCAGACAAGTTGCTAACCTTAGTTAGACTTTGAAAAGATTGCTATCCTTAGATAGACTTGAAAAGGAGAGTGCTAATCGTAGTTAGACTTGAAGAAGAGGCGACACCACCGTAGCGTGACTCCACAAGGAAGAACCATCCTTAGACGAATAAACCAAATTGCTAACCTTAGTTAGCCTTTGAAAAGAAGACACAACCGTAGCGTGACTCCACAAGGAAGAACCATCCTTAGACGACTCAACCAAATTGCTAACCTTAGTTAGACTTTGAAAAGAAGACACAACCGTAGCGTGACTCCACAAGGAAGAACCATCCTTAGACGCCTCAACCAAATTGCTAACCTTAGTTAGACTTTGAAAAGAAGACACAACCGTAGCGTGACTCCACAAGGAAGAACCATCCTTAGACGACTCAACCAAATTGCTAACCTTAGTTAGACTTTGAAAAGAAGACACAACCGTAGCGTGACTCCACAAGGAAGAACCATCCTTAGACGACTCAACCAAATTGCTAACCTTAGTTAGACTTTGAAAAGAAGACACAACCGTAGCGTGACTCCACAAGGAAGAACCATCCTTAGACGACTCAACCAAATTGCTAACCTTAGTTAGACTTTGAAAAGAAGACACAACCGTAGCGTGACTCCACAAGGAAGAACCATCCTTAGACGACTCAACCACATTGCTAACCTTAGTTAGACTTTGAAAAGAAGACACAACCGTAGCGTGACTCCACAAGGAAGAACCATCCTTAGACGCCTCAACCAAATTGCTAACCTTAGTTAGACTTTGAAAAGAAGACACAACCGTAGCGTGACTCCACAAGGAAGAACCATCCTTAGACGCCTCAACCAAATTGCTAACCTTAGTTAGACTTTGAAAAGAAGACACAACCGTAGCGTGACTCCACAAGGAAGAACCATCCTTAGACGACTCAACCAAATTGCTAACCTTAGTTAGACTTTGAAAAGAAGACACAACCGTAGCGTGACTCCACAAGGAAGAACCATCCTTAGACGACTCAACCAAATTGCTAACCTTAGTTAGACTTTGAAAGGAGGGTGCTAACCGTAGTTAGACTTTAGAACAAGGAGGTGCTAACCTTAGTTAGACTTTAGAAAAAGGAGGTGCTAACCTTAGTTAGACTTTAGAAAAAGGAGGTGCTAACCTTAGTTAGACTTTAGAAAAAGGAGGTGCTAACCTTAGTTAGACTTTAGAAAAAGGAGGTGCTAACCTTAGTTAGACTTTAGAAAAAGGAGGTGCTAACCTTAGTTAGGCTTTAGAAAAAGGAGGTGCTAACCTTAGTTAGACTTTATTGAACACGGCAAGTGGAAAATTGACCAATGAAACACGATCTTAACGAGGACTAACTTTGCATTCAATCCACCTTGGAGGAGGAGGACAAGACTTCTTCTGGGAATACATTATCTTGTGCCTTTAGAGCACATACAAACTTGGCTTATGCATTGATGCATGTTTGAATTTTTTCATGGCGTAATGCTCCATGTTCATGGAAATGCTACGCTTTTTGTAGATGCAATGTGAATGCGATGATTACTATATGCAAGAGAGGATGAATGAACATCGGAGAGGGCCCTTTAAAGAATATTTCGCTGACTTGTTGATCGAACTTCGTCTTTGACCTCGGGAGAGGTAAACACAAGGGAGAATCCCCTTAGTGTTGTGAACTCTGTGGGGGTGCCAATAGATATTGGACTTTGACTTGCAAGATGTACTTCTTCGTTGACTTGAAGAATAACTTCTGACTTCTCACCATGTGCCACGACTTAGAGAATTATTACATGAGGAGATTCCCTCGGCTCACCTTGTTGTGGATAAGAAATCTTGATAAGGAAACCTTGTTGATCGATCGGAACAACTCTGAGGAGAAATAAACTCCTATGCTCAGGGAGTGACTTTTCTAGGAGAAATAAACTCCTATGCTCGGGGAGAGACTTTTTCCAGGAGAAATAAACTCCTATGCTCGGGGAGAGACTTTTTCCAGGAGAAATAAACTCCTATGCTCGGGGAGAGACTTTTTCCAGGAGAAATAAACTCCTATGCTTGAGGAATGGAACCAACTCTCAGGAGAAATAAACTCCTATGCTTGGGGAGAGGGTAACTTGCTGGGAAAAAGCATTGTGATACTTCTCATCTATGTGATGGCCAACCGCACCTTACAAGTGAATGACGGTTTCATCAATACAGACCGAAAGAGTATGCCCCAGGCTGCCTGACTTGTGAAGATATTTGATCTAACGAAGACATTTGCCTCAAAAGGATCCTTACACCACAATTACTTGAGAAATTTCTGCCCCAGCATATTCAATTATTTGAAATGGTACTCCTTGATCAACGGGTCGTTGAAGAGATTTGTCGAGCCTCGGCATAATTGCCCCATACAGAGTGAGTTTGAGAGATTCCTCGACGTCACTACTTCAGGTTGATTGAAATCAAGAGAGAGATTCCTCGACTTGATTAACCCAGATTGATTGAGTTTGAGATGTCAATCCTTGATTTGATTGCCCCAGATAGGTTGAACTCACGAGAGAGATTCCTCGTCGTGATTGCCCCTGATTATGTACATCTTATCAGAATCCTTGAGTTTACTTCCCTTAAGTCGACCAAACTATGGAAACAACTTTATCACGCTTAATGGAGTTTTCAAACTCTTCTCCACAGGGTACTTAATCAAAATGCATATACTCAAAAGAGTATTCAGACTTCTCCCCTCAGGATGATCAATCAAAGAAGGTGTCAACCGATTATGCTCAATGGAGTCTTTAGGCAACATGCCCCTTGATATATTAGTCTCTGGAATGATTTCTTTTTACTCTGAGGAGTTCTCAAGTCTCTTTTATTTTGACATGATCAAGCTCTTCGTGGATTCTCATCATGGAAACTTCCTTGATGTTTAAGCAAATGTTTTGTATGCAAAAGAATGTTAATTCTAAGAATGATAATTCTAATGCAAAGCCTATGCTAGTCTTGAAGTTTAAAAACTTTTTATGCAATGAGGTGGCCGCCTCTTGTGAATGAAATGCAAAGCGGGCATACAATACCAACATGGACACATGTTACGCTTCATTGGGAGTCAGCTAAACGCTATCTTTTCGGAGTGTGTTTTCAAAATAAACCCTACTTCAATTAGGACTTTTAAGGGTTGTAACTTGGCCAGGTTCACGGTTTTCAGAAACAAAGGATTTTTAAGGCTCAAAATTATTTGGTGCCCACCCCCTTCGTGATGTTCTCCACTCCTAAGTTCAATTAACTCAATATGAGTGTTCATCCCTCACCAGGAATTTTAAGATGGTTGAGGAATCAATAAGGTTTTTTGGACATGGCAGTCGCTCACCTTTTATTATTCTGATTCATTGTCACACGACCTTGTTTTTGCTTTATTTTCACCATTATTTTTTCTTTTTATGGCTATATTTTCCTTTCATCCTTTTTTCCTTTTCTTTTCATTTTTGCCATTTTTTTTTTCTTTTTTTTTTTGAACAAGTCGTGTGACCTCGCATTGTATTTAATTTGTGGGAGATGATTGTGACTGCCTCACACCTTTGATTGATGAAGAATTACCATTGCGGTATCGTCATCTTTTGTCCTCTTGGTAGGTGAAGGATAACCATTGCGGTTTTGACATTCCTCAACCTTTTGAAGGATAACCATTGTTGTATCCTTGGATGCATATCCTTTATGAGTTTTGAACACTTGATCAAGTTAAATGAACACTACCCTGCCCCAGGGTTAAAATTAAGGGTTTTTCTGAACAGAAAAGAAACTCCTACTTCAAGGCTCAAAGGGGTTGACGAGGGTCTATCTCCCTTATATCTCCGGTGTTTGGGGATTTGAAACAATGCCTGTACATCATCAGTAGGGTTTTATTCAAAAACACACAATTAGGGATTTTGCATTTTTTATCATCATTCTCCCTCCGCTCTTTGCCTAAGCAAGAGATTAATAAAGTTGGTATCGTAATGCCAAAAACTTTTTTTTTTGAGTGAAAACGAATGGATTACTTCAAGACAAACATAAACAATGCATTATGATTTTCATTCAGAAATTAACAAATTTTTACATACTAGAAATGCTTAAACAAACAATGAAACGTTACAAATGAGAATGCAATAAAGAACTAAATGAATGCCATTGTTGAGGAGACTTGACTCCGTATGGACTTATTGCTCTCGAATGCCTTTGCAGTTTTGATACCCCATCGAGACTTCAATTTGTGCATAAAACCTCTTGGAGTGGATGTGATTATTCTGAAATCAACGAGTACTTGAATTCTGCCTTTGAATGTCCTACCACCTTCAGTTGAATAGCTAGGTGCCCCAGCATGGTAACCACTTAGCATTATCATATGTTCCTTCCATACACTTTAGATTACTTCCCAAAAGAATATTCCAACAAAGGCGTACAAGAGGGGTGCATTTTTGCCTTACTTTAGGGATTCGAGCAATGCGAATGGTGCAATGCTCAAGATAGACGATGTCTTGCTTATCCCTCGCTCGGGAGCCCCAAATATAGATGCTAGAACAGTAACCACCATCATGACTGAAAGAACATTATATTATCATCGAACTCAAGAGAGCTATATGTGGTGAGGAAGGCCCAAAACACCAACTGAAATACCAACAACCGGGCACAAGGCACTGGAATTACATCGGTTCATTTCCCATATTATTTCTGTACTTGTTGACAAGCAAAGGCCACTGAGAAGAAAGTTCCGAGAAGAGATGACACATGATATGAAACAACAGCTTAAGAATTAGAAATGCCTCTTTAGAACACTCTAGATTACCACATGGCAAAAGATTATGACGGAGTCACACAAGAATTTGTAATGCTTTAGGGATTCGAGCAATGCAAATGGTGCAGTGCTCAAGACCAGAATACGTCTTGCTTATCCCTCGGTCGGGAGCCCCAAGCAACTTCCACATATGTACAAGAGATGATTACCACTTTGGCTTCAATATCCAAACCATTTGGAGTGAGAGTAAGTCACCCTTGCATTTTTTTTTTTTACATCAGGCGCTAGGCACAAACCAACAATATCTAAATCGGCGGAGTCACGACTTTTTATGGCTTCCAAACTTTCCTCCAAGAGGTGAAACCTTTTTGTTATTTTCAGTACTCGGAAACTTGAAGACTTCAATGATGTGAACTCTCCTTACCAAGAATAGGAATCTCAACATTAAACAATTTTTATTCATAAGACCTTCTCATGGGGTGAGATTAACATTCGCATTTGGCCTCTAAGGAACCTGTCTCAATTCTTCTTGTCAAAGAGAAAAGGCTTGAATAACCTCCATACACTGATTCATGTTAATCCCCATTTCTGTTCTCATCTCAGTCAGAAACCTCACGGAGTTGTTCCACTATTAACTTTCAAGCACGTAGCGGTGAGAAGTCATTTTGTTGTTGAAGTTAGCATTTGAGTAGAAAGGGCCCTCATAAGCTTCTGAGAGAACTATGAAATGTATGATAGTGTGAATGCATGTTTCATTTCTAAGGGATCCTAAAGTCTTTTCATCAACTTTTATTTCTCTTTTATTCTCCCTTTTTTTTTTTGCATATAGTATCTTTTCTTTTTTCTTTTCCATCATTTCTACTACTTTTTTTTTATTTCCTCTTTTTTTTGGAAATAGACTTTAGAATCCCCCACAAATGAAGTGGATAAAGTAATTATGTTATGCAATGCAAAAGCATGGGATCAAGGTCCATATAATCCGAGTAACCACTATACAATTCTCTGGATAACTGATGTAGGTCAGATGTCACAAGATCAAAGGTCCGACGCCCTTTCGAATACCAGGAGAACCAATAGTCACCAACATAATAGAATAGTCACCAACGGTACCTGTCATGTATATCCCTCCCCACTCACAGGTGAATCTAGGTCAAGGTAGGTCAATGGCTTCCAGCGTTATCAGTTCTCCTGAAACACCATCATTGTCGCAAATACATGCCAACAACGGTATCTCATTTGAACCTCGACTGGTCGTGGGTCTCATGATCGCAATCAACAGAACCTGACATTCTGTTGGCGTCATGACTATCCACTCTATCCTAGGTATCCTATGTGTCACTCTGGCCTGGGTATTGGGCCTTTTACCTCATAAAACATCCCACCCAACCTGCAAAACAGAACAGAAGACCCCAAGGAACACAGAATATAATCCATATGCATGATGTGCAAACAGAAATAAACATGATATGCAAGCAGAAAAGTAAACATGCAAACATATATACAAGGTATACACATAAAAACAAATAAACACCCAGTAAATAAACAAACAAACGGATAGGCTAGGATCGACTCACTAAGGATGGACCAGCAACAGGTCTAGCAACATCCCCAGCAGAGTCGCCAGCTGTCGCTACCGCGAAAAATGGAATCAGAGTCGCCACCAATATATTTATCCCATAAGGGAAAGGAATACCGGGAAACCTAACTCAGAATAAGAACAAGGTCTTTCGACCAGAGAACAGGGCACGGGAGTCGGTTACGCAAGGGGAAGGTGCTAGCACCCCTCACGCCCATCGTACTCGATGGTATCCACCTATGTTTGTTTCTATCTAAAGGGTGTCTAATGTCTAAAACCTAAATGCGAATGCATGCAAAATAAACACGGGGAAAAGAAGGAATTATTTACAAGTGTGTTCGCTTAGGCCCCGCGACCCAATGCCTACGTATCCTTTTCAGGAATCAGAACGACCGTAGTTCGGCTCCATAGTTTCCATTTGTTTTGTATTTTTAGTTGAACAGCGGTTAAGGTTACAATCCACGATGCTCGACCTTTGGAGACTTATACGCCTAGTTTTGGAAAGGACTTAACATGTTCTTGAGCGCCTAACAAGGCAAAAGAAAATGAACTTGGGTTTGTGTTTTTTATGTAACTACATGATGAACAAAACCCAATACAAGGTTTCGCACCACTTCGTCACTTTGTTTTAATTCGAGCCTTTATTAAGTGTCTTAAATGTTTTTGGTTGAGTGTTTTTTAAGGGAATTTACTTTGCGATTAGAATCACATAATAATGTATAATGATCGAGAAGCAGATTAGGGAATGAATCCCACTCACTTCTATCCCATTATAGAATGTTCAAGAAACAGATTAGGGAATGAATCCCACTCATTTCTATCCCATTAACTAATGTTTGAGAAACAGATTAGGGAATGAATCCCACTCATTTCTCTCCCATTAAGTAGTGACCGAGAAACAGATTAGGGAATAAATCCCACTCATTTCTATGCCACTAAGTGATTGAGAAACAGATTAGGGAATGAATCCCACTCATTTCTCTATCACTTTCTTGATGTGATTCGCATCTTTATTTTATTAGTGTTTTAAAGTTGAAAAGAAAAAAGAATGAATAAAGGGAACTAACCTATTCTCTAATCTAAGTTATTCTAATCTAAGTCTAATGTTAACATGGTGACTAAATTCTAAAAGGAGCATTAAAATGGTATTAACAAAGTAGGCCAAAAATATGGCCAAAAGCTAAGCAACAAAATCACACAACAATTATACAAAAAATAGCATGAAAGTGGTACAAAAACAATTCAAGCATTAGTACAAAGTTAACCTAAAAATACTACTATTTTTATGGGTTTTTAGTTGTTAAGACAATTCTAATTCAAGCCTAATTTGTACTTAAAATCTATTAATCCTAAAACTAACATTTTTATGAGTTTTTTTTATTGCATTTTTATTACCTAAAAATTGAACAAAAATTATAATTCTAAATGTTGTTATTATCTAAAAATCTAAAACAAAACTATGTCAAAAATTCTAAATCTAACATGAAAAAATGGGCTCAGGGGGGTGTTAAACTGAAAACTGGTGGTGTAGCCTAGGAAAGAGCGCTGCAGGCCCAGGGATTAAGCCCAAACAGAGTTTTTTTTTGTTTCAGTCTAGTTTCAAATAAAAAACTGAGGCGTGTGGGCCTCTAATGGGGTGTACTAGCAGTAATTTGTGGCCCAAGGCTGTGTGATCCAAATATTTTTTCAGAATTTTGTTAATCAATTTTAATCAAACTTTATACCATTAATTAATTCTAATTAATATCAAATTGAAACCTAATTGAAACCTAATTAATCACATTCAACTTTATAAACTGAATCTAATTAATTTCCTATATTCAATTAACCTAAAGTTTAAAATAAAAATAAGTTAAAAAGGAATAGAAAAAGAAGATTTAGGGTTCACCTGGTTATGACGTTCCCAATTCACGTTCTTCTTCCTCTCCATGTGAAACTCGCGGCGGCGGAACAACCTCCCTCACCGACTCTCTCCGATCAAATCTCTGCCACCGTGAATCGATGAAACAAAACAACATCATCTCGCCAAGAACTCAGCGCCGTTCATGCCCTCTCAGTCTATGCTCTCGCACATCTCCCTCCCTCGAATCGTAAACGATCAGAATGAATTCACATAGCCTCTTGTCTCTCGCTTCCGATGAGCCTCTCTCGACTCTCTGTTCGTTTGTCTCTCTTCTGTTCTCTCGTCGATTCTGATTTCATTTCATCTCGTTCCGATACTCTCGATTCTTCGTTCGTCCCTTCTCTCGTGCCACCGTGAACCTCCTCTCTTCTCTTAACCGTCTCGATCTCATCTCTCACATTCCGGCGGTTCTTCGAGTATGACGAAGGTGATAAGAGAATCAGAGAGGATATTCTTCAAGAACCGGTGAGGTCCCTTGCTTTTTCCTCTCAATCTTCTCTTCTGAATTGTGATGCTATGCGATCCTTGATGTTGTTGTGATCGCGACGTGCTGATGATTGACGCGTGTTGTTGTTGTTTTTCCAGAATTCATGTCGATGAAAAAGATCAGAGGATGAACGTGATGGCCGAGGAGGTTGAAGGATTACAGAGTTGATTATGAGTGAATTGAATTGATTCGTTGAAGCCGAGTCAGCAATGACGAAGGTGCGATGAAGTTCTTGGAGCTGCGATGATTTTGTTTTCGTTGAAACTCTTCTTACTGTGTATGAATTTGATTCTGTTTGTGAATTTTTCTGCAGAGTTTGGTTGAATTACGGTATGGAGAAGATTGGGGAAGAAGATGAAGTGGATGAAGAGTTGAAGATGAGCAGAAGATGATGATGAGTGAAGAATGAAGATTGAAGATGGGAGAAGAATGAAGAGAGGATCCAGAGAATGATTCCCGAATTCTGTTATATAGGTGAGCTCTGTTATATTCAATTTTTCTTCTCTTTTTGTTATGATCTGTTAGGTTGTTATGAGGTAGTTAGGATTGGTTAGAAGTTTGTTATTTCTGTTAGCAGTTAATAGATGAGCTGGCACTGTTATAACCGTTTTTGGATATCTGTTGAGTTGGCTAAATGTTAGTTAGGTGGTTAATCATCAAATAAAACTGAGCCTTTTTTGTTATCAAATGGTTTTAGAGGTGCTGTTAGGAACTAGTTAGAAACAGTTTAATAGTTATGTTAGTTGAAGGTTTAGAAGTTTGGATGAGCAGTTAAGGGATTAGAGAACATTAGGTTAGCTGACAATTAGAGATGCTGAATTCTGAGTTTATATGTATGTAGGGTGATAGTTTTGAAGAGCTGAATGTGTAACGTGGGGCTGATGTGTAGTACAATTGCTGTATGGTATGAATTGGATTAGTAGCAGGTGTTCTTTTGATTAATCTTATGACTTGTGATCTGTTTGAACGGTGCCATTGATGTAGGTTGGATTGCAGGCATAATCTAGAAGTGAACCAAACCTCAAGTCTCGATGTGATTAGGGACATGTGCTGATGTAATGGATTCTGAAACTGGATGAATTGTATAGGAGGGACGTGATTTCGAAATGTCTGAATAACTCTGAATGTGTATGCCATGCTAATTTTGTGAACCTTGCTGGAACATATTGCTGACAGGTCTGTAACATATCGGCACAAGGTAATGTCTTCAATTTTGAAACTGTTTTGGGACAGATTTTGTTTATAATCTTATTGAATGATCTTGACTTGAAGTGTGGAATTGCAGGGCATAACTCGTATGTGCAGGTCTGAACTGTTGTTAAAATATGATGCAGGATTGGCCATGGTAATCTCCTTCTGTTAAAATTCCAGCACTTGACTCATCCTCGCCTCATTCCGACAACTAATATGAACCTTCAATCACATGTTGATCGGCTTGAGTTTTGGTAGAGTCTCTTATCAACATCCGATTCTTCCTTTCGAAGCTTCGACAAATTCAAAGAATCGCCACCCGTCAACCGAAACCTATGAGTCAAATATGTGATGATCAAGCCTAGAACCAGTAATACCAATATTCAAGTCACTCTCTTCTGTTGTAAACTCAAACTCAGCAGCAACCACATTTGAGTCAACATTATCATCAATTTTGGGAGATTTGTCCAATTAGTTTACAACGGGATTCTGTTTGTAAAAAATAAAGTATTATTTTTGTACAGCATGATGTAGATTTGGAATTGTAATGCTGCTGGGATGCGAGGTGTTGTATTGTAATGGACAGTGCTTTGAAATGCATTTGCAAGCAACTTGAATTTTGTAATTGAAAACTTAAAAAGGGATGTTGACTTCGTGTAATTTTCTTTTTGTGTAACTTTCTCCTGTGTAGTGGACCAATTCCCTCCACCGGTTGTTTGATTCCAATTCAAATCTCCACTTGCACTCTTATTCTCAATAATGATCCAATATACATTATCTCCCCCCATTCTTAAATGAATCTTGATACCAGTGACCTGCAATCTAAGTAATCATGGACAGAACACCTTGATTGAAGAATTTCTTAATGAGAGTGAGAGCTTCAAAGTAATATAATAAACCTAGCTCTTCATGCTCCTTGATCCCAATGCCAAATTATTGATTAATGAATGCGTGAGGTGTTAGATGACCTAATGGAAGGATGCGTATGAAACGAAAAGCATGAGCCAGTTATAAATAAATATGTGGGCAAATTTTGGGGTGCAACAGCAGGCTACGCTGACTGACAAAAGGAACGTTGGAAGCTATTAAAGGCAACGTCAGTAGACACAGCGTGAACAAGGCTCGAGGTAGTTGACAAAAGCGTGAAACATTAAATGCAAAGCTGTACGGAATACGCAAAGCATTAAATGCGCTCAACGGTCATCTTCTCAAACGCCTATAAATATGAAGTTCTGATGAAAAGCAAGGTTACCAATTCTGAACGAAATTATTCTGAAAGACTTGCTGAAACGTTGTTCAAATTCAAAGCTCAGAAACTTCATCTTCATCAAAGCTCACTACATTGCTGTTGTAATATATTAGTGAGATTACGCTTAAACGTTAAGAGAAATATCACTGTTGTGATTATAGCTTTTCAGAAGCATTTGTAATACTCTTAGAATTGATTACATTAATTTGCAAGTAACTAGAGTGATCAAGTGTTGATCAGGATACTCTAGGAAGTCTTAGCTTGTGTCTAAGCAGTTGTAATTAGAGTGATCACGTGGTGGTCAGGATAATCTAAGAAAGTCTTAGCTTGTGTCTAAGCATTTGTTCCTGAAGTGATCAGGTTGTGATCAGGATACTCTAGAAGACTTAGTCGCGGACTAAGTGGAAAACCATTGTAATCTGTTGCGATTAGTGGATTAAATCCTCAGGTGAGGTAAATCACTCCGTGGGGGTGGACTGGAGTAGTTTAGTTAACAACGAACCAGGATAAAAATAACTGTGCATATTGTTTTTATCGTTCAAGTTTTTAGACTACACTTATTCAAACCCCCCCTTTTTAAGTGTTTTTCTATCCTTCAATTGGTATCAGAGCGCCGGTTCTAAGGTGCAAGCACTTAACCGTGTTTAGAAAAGATTCAGGAAGAGAAAAACGCTTCAGTAAAAGATGGCTGGTGAATCTCAATAAAATCCAACTGCATCTACATCTGGCTCTGCTGAGCAATACAATGGTAACAATGGTTATACTAGACCCCCAATATTCGACGGTGAAAACTTTGAATATTGGAAAGATAAACTGGAAAGTTACTTTCTTGGTCTGGATGCTGATCTATGGGATCTTCTGTTGGATGGTTACAAACATCCTGTTAAAGCTACTGGTGTAAGGCTCATGAGAAGCGAAATGACTGATGATCAAAAGAAAGATTTCAAAAATCATCACAAATGCAGGACTGTTTTGCTGAATGCTATCTCTCATGCTGAGTATGAGAAGATATCTAACAGGGAAACGGCCCATGACATATATGAGTCCTTGAAAATGACTCATGAAGGAAATGCTCAAGTCAAGGAGACTAAAGCTCTTGCTCTAATCCAGAAATATGAAGCCTTCAAGATGGAGGATGATGAAGATATTGAGAAGATGTTCTCAAGATTTCAAACTCTAACTGCTGGATTGAGAGTTCTGGATAAAGGCTACACCAAGGCTGATCATGTAAAGAAGATTATCAGAAGCTTATCCAGAAGATGGGGTCCAATGGTAACAGCATTCAAGATTGCCAAGAATCTGAATGAAGTTTCTTTGGAAGAGCTTATCAGTGCCTTGAGAAGCCATGAAATTGAGCTGGACGCAAACGAGCCTCAGAAGAAAGGTAAGTCTATTGCATTAAAATCTAATATTAAAAATGCACTAACGCTTTTCAGGCCAGAGAAGAAGATCCTGAAGAATCAGAATCTGAAGAAGAAGATGAACTGTCCATGATCTCCAGAAGGGTGAACCAACTCTGGAAGAGCAAGCAAAGGAAGTTCAGAGGCTTCAGAAGTTCAAAGAGATTTGAACGTGGAGAATCTTCTGGTGACAGAAGATCTGACAAGAAGAAGGCTGTCTGCTATGAGTGCAATGAGCCTGGACATTACAAGAATGAGTGTCCGAAACTTCAGAAGGAGAATCCCAAGAAGAAGTTTCATAAGAAGAAAGGTCTTATGGCAACATGGGATGATTCTGAATCAGAATCAGGATCAGACTCTGAAGGAGAGCAGGCAAACTTTGCGCTGATGGCGACAGAAGATGATGGATCAGAATCTACATCAGAATCAGATTCTGAAGAGGTATTTTCTGAACTATCTAGAGAAGAGTTAGTTTCCAGTCTAACAGAGCTTCTTGAATTAAAAGCTCATCTTAGTATCAAATACAAAAAAGCTGAAAAAGCAATTTGAATTTGAAACTAAGAAGCTTGAGTTGGAAAATTCTGAATTAAAAGAAAAAGTTTTAAAATTATCCAATAATGTTGGATCTCCTTCTGATTCAGAAAAATCCACTCCCAGTCTGAATCATACTCTGAAAGAATATGATTTAAGTTTCAGGAAGTTCTTATCTAGAAGTGTTGGCAGAAGTCAGCTAGCTTCTATGATATATGCTGTGTCTGGGAACAAGAGAGTTGGCATTGGTCATGAGGGTGAAATCCCATACAAGCTTGAATCTGTGGATGATATGAAAATATCATACAAGCCTCTGTATAACCAATTTAAATTTGGCCACTCCCATGATATTAAGCACACATCACATGCACAAAGTTTTCACATAACACACACCAAGAAGCATGTGACACAACCTAAGAAATATCATGGAACTCAGAATAAGAAGTATCATACTGTTCCTCCTGTTAAATATTTTGCTAAACCCAAGTTCAATCAGAACTTGAGGAGAACTAACAAGAAAGGACCCAAGAAATTGTGGGAACCTAAGGAGAAGATAATTTCTGTTGCAGATATCCTTGGCGGTAAAGAGGACAGAAAGCAAAATGTCATGGTACCTGGACTCTGGATGCTCGCGACACATGACGGGAAGAAGGTCTACATTCCAAGACCTGGTGCTTAAACCAGGTGGAGAAGTCAAGTTTGGAGGAGATCAGAAGGGCAAAATCATTGGCTCTGGAACCATAAGTCTTGGTAACTCTCCTTCCATAACTAATGTACTTCTTGTTGAAGGATTAACGCATAACTTATTGTCCATAAGTCAATTAAGTGACAATGGTTATGATATAATCTTCAATCAAAAGTCTTGCAAGGCTGTAAGTCAGAAGGATGGCTCAATCCTTTTTACAGGCAAGAGAAAGAACAACATTTATAAGATTGATCTTTCTGATCTTGAGAAGCAGAAGGTGTCTTGTCTTATGTCTGTTTCTGAAGAGCAATGGGTCTGGCACAGAAGATTAGGACATGCTAGTTTGAGAAAGATTTCTCAGATTAACAAACTAAATCTAGTCAGAGGACTCCCAAATCTGAAATACAAATCAGATGCTCTTTGTGAAGCATGTCAGAAGGGCAAGTTCTCCAGACCTGCATTCAAGTCTAAGAATGTTGTTTCTACCTCAAGGCCGTTAGAACTCTTGCACATTGATCTGTTTGGCCCAGTCAAAACAGCATCTGTCAGAGGGAAGAAATATGGATTAGTCATCGTTGATGATTATAGCCGCTGGACGTGGGTAAAGTTCTTGAAACACAAGGATGAGTCTCATTCAGTGTTCTTTGAATTCTGCACTCAGATCCAATCTGAGAAGGAGTGCAAGATCATAAAGGTCAGAAGTGATCATGGTGGCGAATTTGAGAACAGATTCTTTGAGGAGTTCTTCAAAGAAAATGGTATTGCCCATGATTTCTCTTGCCCCAGAACTCCACAGCAAAATGGAGTTGTAGAGCGAAAGAATAGGACTCTACAAGAAATGGCCAGAACCATGATCAATGAAACCAATATGGCTAAGCATTTCTGGGCAGAAGCAATTAACACTGCATGCTATATTCAGAATAGAATCTCTATCAGACCTATTCTAAATAAGACTCCTTATGAATTATGGAAGAACAGAAAGCCCAACATTTCATATTTCCATCCTTTTGGATGTGTATGTTTTATTCTGAATACTAAAGATCATCTTGGTAAGTTTGATTCCAAAGCACAAAAATGTTTCCTTCTTGGATATTCTGAACGCTCTAAAGGCTACAGAGTATACAATACTGAAACATTGATTGTAGAAGAATCATTCAATATCAGGTTTGATGATAAGATTGGTCTTGAAAAACCAAAGCAGTTTGAGAATTTTGCAGATTTTGATATTGATATATCAGAAGTTGAAGAATTAAGAAGCAAAGCTGCAGAAGCTGGCAGTCTCAGAAGCAATGGATCAGAAGATCAAGTTGCTGCATCTTTAGAGAATCTTAGGATTTCTGAAGAACCAACTATCAGAAGATCACCTAGACTTGCCTCAGCTCATTCAGAAGATGTGATCCTTGGAAAGAAAGATGATCCCATCAGAACAAGGACATTCCTTAAGAACAATGCAGAATGTCAATTAGGTCTTGTTTCCTTGATCGAGCCAACTTCTGTTGATCAAGCTCTAGAAGATCCAGACTGGATAATTGCCATGCAAGAAGAACTAAATCAGTTTACAAGGAATGATGTATGGGACTTGGTTCCTAGACCAAAAGGATTTAACATCATCGGTACTAAGTGGGTTTTCAGAAACAAGCTAAGTGAGAAAGGTGACGTGGTAAGAAACAAAGCCAGACTGGTTGCTCAGGGTTATAGTCAGCAAGAAGGGATTGATTATACAGAAACCTTTGCACCAGTGGCCAGGTTAGAATCTATTCGTCTATTAATTTCTTTTGCCACTCAACACAACATCACTCTTTATCAGATGGATGTCAAGAGTGCCTTCTTAAATGGTTATATAGATGAAGAAGTTTATGTTCACCAACCTCCTGGTTTTGAAGACTCCATGTCTCCAAATCATGTTTTCAAATTAAAGAAATCATTATACGGATTGAAACAAGCTCCCAGAGCTTGGTATGAACGTTTGAGTTCTTTCCTTCTGGAAAATGATTTCACTAGAGGAAAAGTGGACACTACTCTCTTTTGTAAAACATTTAAAAAGGATATTTTAATTTGTCAAATATATGTTGATGATATTATCTTTGGAACATCTAATGCTACACTTGGAAAGGAGTTTGCTGAGTCTATGCAGGCTGAATTCGAAATGAGCATGATGGGAGAACTCAAGTATTTCCTTGGGATTCAAATCAACCAAACTTCCGATGGAACCTATGTTCATCAAACGAAGTATGTGAAAGAACTTCTGAAGAAGTTTAATCTTTCTGAAAGCAAAGAAGCCAAAACTCCTATGCATCCAACATGTGTACTGGGTAAGGATGAGGTAAGTAAGAAGGTAGATCAGAAGTTGTACAGAGGTATGATTGGATCTCTTCTATATCTAACTGCTTCTAGACCTGACATTCTCTTTAGTGTTTGTTTGTGTGCTCGATTCCAATCAGATCCAAGAGAATCTCATTTAACAGCGGTTAAGAGAATTCTAAGGTATCTGAAAGGTACTACTAATGTTGGTTTAGTTTACAGAAGATCTAAAGATTACAACTTAGTAGGATTCTGTGATGCTGACTATGCTGGAGATAGAATAGAAAAAAAGAGCACTTCTGGAAGTTGTCAATTTCTTGGAAGTCATCTGATCTCATGGTACAGCAAGAAGCAAGCTACTATTGCCCTCTCAACAACAGAAGCAAAATATGTTGCTGCTGCTGGTTGTAGCACACAAATGCTCTAGATGAGAAGTCAGCTAGAAGATTATCAGATATATGAGAGTAACATTCCTATTTTCTGTGATAATACTTCTGCTATATGTTTATATAAGAATCCTATTTTACATTCAAAAGCTAAACATATTGAGATTAAACATCATTTCATAAGGGACTATGTTCAGAAGGGTGTTATATCTTTAAACTTTGTGGATACAGACCATCAATGGGCTGATATTTTTACAAAACCCCTTGCTGAAGATAGGTTTAAGTTCATTCTGAAGAATATCAGTATGGATTTATGCCCAGAATGAGAAGATGAGAAGATCTTATGTATGAGTATCTTCTGAAATGAAATTGGATTTTCTTTTATAAGAAGTTCTGATTGAAATCAATTAGAAATTGTGATTCAGTTATTACTAATGTTTCATTGTCTAAGTTGATTCAGAATCTCTTTAAAAGCAAAACAGCTGTAACTGGCTATCCAGATGGTAAACACGTGTTCACTATTTCTGGACAAGCGTACGTGCAGTTGAGGGGACGTCTACTTAGGTAACTGTGCAAATCTCGTCTTTTGTCATTATTATCTCTCCTCACGTCACGTAACATTAAATGCTATCCATCATTTACTCTTTTTCAGTTTTCTTTTTATACTCTTCAAACGTTTCTTTTCCCTCTTATATTTCTCTCACTTTGCATTCAGTTTCTTTTTCGTTCTCTCTCTTTGCATTCATATCATAAACTCTAGCAGTTTTCAATATCTGCAACTTCATCATGAATCCATCGTCAAGCTCTGGAAATCAAGAAACTGATCGAAAACAAAAGAGAAAGGCAACTGATGAACCAGAAATCAAACCAAAAAGAGTTAAAACCTACTATGACCCTCTCAAGGTGAATCCCTTTGAAGCCATGATGTCTGGTAACTATTCTAGACTTCTGTATCAACCTCTTGACAGTATCCCTGAATCACCACCCTCTTCACATTCTTCCACCACCTCTTCCTCCTCATTCATCCTTTCGGAACCACCTTCTTCACCATCTGATATCTCCTCTCCTTCAACCCATCCCTCAGATATTTCTTCATCTCTCTCACACCCTTTTCCCACCAGAACACCTAACCCCTACAGTGTTGTTTTTCCCGACTCCAGGTTCACTGTCAACCCTCCAACCCCTACCACTCAATCATTTCTGGAGCTTTTACATTCTGATGTAAATAGCTGGTTGGAGATTCTGGGTGCTGCTCACCTTAACCATCTGGATGAGTATGCCACATGCAACCTTTGGGATACCTTTCGTCAGGATTTTCTAGTTAGGGCTACAGACATTCAGAGAAGGATCATGTCTGAAGCACCTGGTGTTCGTGGTCTTCGGTTGGAAGTTGGTGAAAGCAGCTATCACCATCTCATCAGGAAAAGAAGAGTTCTTGAAGAGAGGATACCTGCAGATGAGTTGGAAGAAGAAAATCCCTGCAGAGACATCGTGGTGTGGAGACCATGGTATCCTGTGCTGACTGGAGATTTTCAGTGGCTGTTTAACTGGTTCAGAATGAACCCTTCTGAAAAAGCACCTAACATGGTCTTTCCAGTAGTGGTTTATCCTGCTGAAGTTGCTGGTCCTACTCCTCCAACAAACCTAGCAGCTATTCTTCAAGCGTTGGAAGTTGGAACTTCTGAGCTGCCTGAACCAGAATATGTTGAGGCTACTTCTGAGTCAGACTCAGATGTGGAGATGGAAGATGCACAAGCTGAAGACCTTCTAGAAGATCGCCCTGCTGAGATTGCTGTCCCTTTTGGCAGAAATTCTGGTGCCTCTTCTTCTGGTGAAACCTCAGCTCTGATGGAGACCTTGGAAGCTCTTCATCAGAATCAAGCTATGCTGGCTTCTCGTTTGGACGCGCAAGAAGCAGCCAATGCTGAGTTTCGCTCTTTCATGGCAAGGCAACCTACAAGCACTGACGGGATTCATGATGTTCTTGCGCGGATTTTGCGTAGGCTAGGGTCTTAGTCCTTTGGTCTGTGTAGTTTTCTTTCCTTGTTGCATCTGTTTTCCTGCATTCCTCTTTTGTAATCCTTCTTGTTGAAATCAATGAAAAGTTACTTATGTTTCTTTCCTTTTGTCTCTTGCTTTACATCTGAATCTTTTATGCTTTTTGATGTTATGACAAAAAGGGGGAGAAAATATATGATAAATGATCTGATTAATATTATCAGTTACCGAGTAAAAAGGCTCCACATTTACTAACATAACTTGCAAAGTTCTATGTTTTTAAGTTGTGTTGTTGCAGGAATCAAAGATTCAAGATCAACATAAGAAGCAACAAAATGAATCAAGCTCTTGGATTCTTGAAGCAAGCTGAGTGCTAGGAAGCTTCAGAATCAGAAGCAAGAAGGAAGAATAATCAGAAATAGCTCTTGGATTCTTGAAGCAAGCTGAGTGCTAGGAAGCTTCAGAATCAGAAGCAAAAAGGAAGAAGGATCAGAAATTCTGATAATAGAATATGATCCAAATCATTGTCTATTTGCTCTGATACATTGTCTATTGGATCTGATATATTCTATATGGCTTATATGGCTCTGATACATATTTTGTGTTCTGATACACATTTTATGTTCTAACTCATTCATGCTGACTTTTGTCGTTTAGTTTTGTTCTGTAACATTTCAGGATGTAGAGATGCTCTGATGATGCTCTGGTACATTCAACAATGTTCTGATACAATCTAGCATGAAGTGATGTAAGAAGAAATTCAAAGCTCTGAAGCTATCCGAGGGAAGCAGAAATCAGAAGCTGTGAATGTTCTAAAGATCTAGAAAACTCAAGTTCTGAAGCTGTCCTAAATGGAAGCATGAATTAGAAGCTGTGAATGTTCTGAAGATCAAAGAAATTCAAGTTCTGAAGCTGTCCTAAATGGAAGCTTGAATCAGAAGCTGTTAGGAGTAAATTAATGGTAAATTCATGTGTTAATATAAGTGATTTCTTCTCTAAACCAATGCAAAAATGTGATGAATCCATAGGTTTTTATTAAGAATTGAACTGAATAAGTTTAGTTCGTGCGTAAAGCAAATCGAATCACTTGTGGGTGTTATTGTTGCAGGTTTTGAGCTGAATAAGAACTTAAGAAGAACATGAGGAGGAAAGAAAGCTGGAAGTCTCAAAGGCTGAAGAAAAAGATGGAAAGTACAAAGGGCGCGCCGCGAGAGTTCCTAGGCGCGCCGCGAAAATACTTCTGTTTGAGGGGCGCGCCGCGCCAGCCCGTTGCCGCGCCGCGGCTTCGGCGTTAAAAGCCCAAAAGTTCTGTTTTAAAGCCCTAGTTTCCAAGTGGTTATATACTTTGTGGGAGCGAAATTAGGAGAGCAATCTGATTCTGAGCTGAGAACAACAATAGAAGGTGGATTCTTTACCAATTGAAGGCATTCTATTGATGAAGATGAATTCCTCCATTGATTCTTGTATGTTCTTCATATCTATGGAGAGCTAAATCCCTCTTGTTGAGTCTAAGGTAGTAGTTAACCTATGATTATACATTACCATTGATTAATTCCTGTGAACAATTATTTGAATTCATTATCAATAAGAAACCTTGTTTTTTAGTCTTAAATTATCGTTGAATCTTTGATCGAAAGAAAGGATTTAACTTTTGCCCTAGGTTACTATATTGATTCAATTGCAATTTGCAGAGATGGAATTGTAATTGGGTTTTCATAATTATCGTTCTTAATTACTATTATCGTTATTGTGGTTTGGAGAGATCGAATCTCATACCGGTAAAAGTTATCTAATTTGATTTGCAGACATGGAATCTTATTTGAGGATAAGTGAAGATAATGATTCAAAGGATTGTTCTATTGTGAATTAATTGATAATTGTATAGGATTAGGTTGATGAACCCTAAAGACTCAACATCTTTCTTTATTTGTTAACACAAAGTCCTTTACTTGCTTTTATTTTATTATTTGCTCTTGATATTATTATTAGTATAAAACAAACCAAACCAAATTTCTTAACTCAAAATAAACAACTATAGAACGGCAGTGATATTAACCAATCCCTGTGGATACGATATATTACAGAAAATATTTACCCACAAATACTTTCAACAAATTGGCGCCGTTGCCGGGGATTGGTGTCAATATTGCACGCATTGCAATAGTCGTATTATTTTGAGTTATTTACTTAATTTTTGATTTTTTTTGTTTATTTACTTAATTTTAGATTTTGTTTGTTTAGTTACTTAATTTTAGAATTTTAGTTTAGTCCCTTTATTTTAGAATTTTAGTTTAATTCCTTTATTTTAGATTTTTAGTTTAGTTCCTTTATTTTAGAATTTTAGTTAGTTAGTTTATTTTAGATTTTGTTATTTCAATAATCTTTTAATTTTAATTTTTATTTCTTTTAATTTTATTTTTATTATTATTATTTTTTATCCTGTTATTTCACTTGTTTGCTAGTTTTGTAGAATTTTCTTTGTCGACATGTTCGACCCAAATATAAATGCTGCGATTCATGCTCAAAACGAGATCCTATTTCAACAAATGGAGTATCTCCTTCAAAGTGTGTCACAGTTCACACCTCAAGTTAGTGAGTTTCATGATATCGGATGGTACACACCGGAAGATACGATGGAGTATCATATAGCTGACCATGAATATCAACAACAAGCCTTTCAACCGTACACCCAACCACCACCACAACAAGGAGGACAATCAAAGCTAGAAGAAACTATGACACAATTTATGCAAATGTCCACGACAAATCAAAAGAATCAAGAAGCGGCTATAAAGAGTTTGGAAACTCAAGTAGGGCAACTGGCTAAACAAATTGCAGCTACTCAGTCAAATGCAACATTCTCCGCCAACACTCAAGATAATCCTAAAGAGCATTGTAAAGCAGTGACAACTAGAACCGGTCAGAAAGGTGCTGAGAAAGAAGTTGAAATCAATGATACCGAGAAAGAGGATAATAATCAGGCTGCGGAAGATGAGGAGAATGAAATCATAGTGAGCACCATGAGCAAAGATGCTGAAAGAGAAATAGATGAGACCAAGAAAGAAAGAGGGATGACAGAGAAAAGAAAAAGTTCTAAGAAAAAGAAGGTAGACCCTGTGATACCAAGCCAACATCTACCATACCCCCACGCTCCGTCAAAGTCAGACAATGCCAGGCAATATAACAGGTTTATGAGCATCTTCAAGCAACTCCATATAAACATACCATTTGCCGAAGCATTAGAGCAAATGCCCAAATATGCTAAATTTATGAAGAAAATGCTCACAAAGAAAAAGGGATGCATAGATGAAGAAACTGTGGTGCTTGATGCTCAATGTAGTGCTATAATTCAAAGAACTACTCCAAGAAAGGAATCCGATCCGGGGCGAGTAACCTTACCATTAAATATTGGAGGTAATTTCACTGGCGATGGGTTAATTGATCTGGGGTCGAGCATCAACCTAATCCCTTTATCCATTGTCAAGAAGCTAGGGAATATTGTGATGAAGCCCACTAGTATGACTTTACAATTGGCCGACAAGTCTATCACTTCACCCTATGGAGTGATTCAGGATCTGCTAATTAAAGTAGACAAATTCTTTTTCCCGGTAGACGTTGTGGTTGTTGACATGGAAGAAGATCATGAGGTACCTGTGATTCTAGGAAGGCCATTCATGAAAACTGCTCGAATGATGATTGATCTGGATGAAGGGATCATGAAAATAAGGGTGCAAGATGAAGAGGTAAAATTTAACCTGTTCAAGGCCAAGAAGCATCTTAAGAACAAGAGTGATATCTTCCAAATCGAAACAACTGAGGGAACAACCAAGGAAGACAAAAATCAACCTCCGAGCTACTTCCAAGTTGGACAAGAGGTACTCCTGTGCAACTCAAAACTAAGACGCCTCTCGGGTAAAGCAACAACAAAATGGTCTGGACCACTGATAGTAAAAGATATATGCGACCACGGTGCCATTATGGTAGAGAATCCACTGACAAAAGAGAGGAGAACCGTTAATGGAAAACGGTTAAAAGATTTCTTCAGGGGAGTGGAGCAACATGCACAATTTTTAGTTCCTTGAAAGCATGAACCGTCGAGCCATGCGACGTTAAACGAAGCACTTTGTGGGAGGTAACCCACACTTCTAATGTTTTGTTTTGTTTAGCTTTTATTTCAGGAAATAATCAGGGAACCCGTCTGGTGAAAGCTAGGAGGCAGCAATTGATATTGCGTTACTCTCTGTAAGTCACCCTCTCGGACTTGTTACGAAACATTGAGGTCAATGTTTAGTTCAAGTTTGGGGGGTGGATTTATTTATTTTTGAATTGTTCAAATTTTCTGTTTTTTTTTTAATTATGTACTCCCAGTTAGAGTAAGTAGTCCCATAACAAAGCGAGAACCTCAAGCGAAGTATCAACAATGAAGCAACATGTATGAAAGTGGTAGTAAGTGAATGTTCAAAATTTTTGAGTTTCACTCTCTTTTTCAGTAAGTAACAAAGCAGGTATGAAATTTCAAACTCAAACTCTTAATGTGTGCAATGAAACTTAAGGTGTTAGTAAATTCTTGTCAGAAGTTCTTTATGGTACATTGTTTGTTGGATCAGCTTAGCCTTAACCATTGTGAGGAAAGCTTTCCATTGTTTACTATATGCAGGAGACCATCAATTATTTTGACGTGTTTGTATCATGCTAAACCGGCTGTTGCATCGTCTGTGGAAATCTGTGGAAGTGATTTAGGCACTTGTTTGAATCTGAGAGTTCTTTTAGCCTATTCCAATGAAAAAAACTTATTTGCTTCTGTGAGAGTGTGATCCGTTGCTAACCATTCTTTGAGCCTGAGGTCAAGGAAGTATCATAATATGCACCAAGGAAAATACCTGGTGAGTTTTGATCTCAATGAAAAGTTTTGTTCTGGATCATCAACCATAAAATTTGGTGATGTGTTTTCTCTTTGACCTTTTTAGAAAGTAGGGGAGCATTCATATAATCTGAATACAGGTTGATCTCCAAGTTGGGGAGAGTCACATTTAAAAGAAGAGTAAGTACTTATGGTAATCGGTGGAAGATAAAAGAAGTCGTAGCTTGAAAAAAAAAGAGAAGTAACAACGTTTGAATATAAAGATTGTTGAAAAAAAAAAGTGAAAAAGAAGAATCAAGCTACGAATGAATGAAAAAAAGATGGACAGGTAAAGGAATTAGAGTTTTAGAGAAAAAGAAATAAGTTATGAATTGGATGCTTCCCTATATTAGGAACAACCCTTGATTATCTTCTTTTCTTTGAATCTAAACCGCATTACAACCCGAGAAAGACCTTCTGATTCTCAGATTCCACAGGACTTGATGCTAGCAATTCGGTGAACGTATGATATGGATTTTTGTTGATTTAATTGTGTGGATGAGTGTTTAACCCCTCTTTTATTCATCATACTTTTTGATGAGAGTGATTAGTGCTGATTCAATTACAATTGTGTAGTGTTTTGAACTTCTGGAGGTAATTTGCTTTCAACGTTTGTTTCATGTGGATGTTCTGAGTTTGCAGGTAGAAGAAGAGTATTTGACTTGGTTACTGGATTGAATCACTTGAGAAAAACTTTTTGAAAAACTTGTTGCTTGATTGTCGGTAAACTTTGTTGGAGGTAAGTAATTTTGTTTAGGGACAAACAAAACTCTAAGTTGGGGAGAGTTTGTTAGGAGTAAATTAATGGTAAATTCATGTGTTAATATAAGTGATTTCTTCTCTAAACCAATGCAAAAATGTGATGAATCCATAGGTTTTTATTAAGAATTGAACTGAATAAGTTTAGTTCGTGCGTAAAGCAAATCGAATCACTTGTGGGTGTTATTGTTGCAGGTTTTGAGCTGAATAAGAACTTAAGAAGAACATGAGGAGGAAAGAAAGCTGGAAGTCTCAAAGGCTGAAGAAAAAGATGGAAAGTACAAAGGGCGCGCCGCGAGAGTTCCTAGGCGCGCCGCGAAAATACTTCTGTTTGAGGGGCGCGCCGCGCCAGCCCGTTGCCGCGCCGCGGCTTCGGCGTTAAAAGCCCAAAAGTTCTGTTTTAAAGCCCTAGTTTCCAAGTGGTTATATACTTTGTGGGAGCGAAATTAGGAGAGCAATCTGATTCTGAGCTGAGAACAACAATAGAAGGTGGATTCTTTACCAATTGAAGGCATTCTATTGATGAAGATGAATTCCTCCATTGATTCTTGTATGTTCTTCATATCTATGGAGAGCTAAATCCCTCTTGTTGAGTCTAAGGTAGTAGTTAACCTATGATTATACATTACCATTGATTAATTCCTGTGAACAATTATTTGAATTCATTATCAATAAGAAACCTTGTTTTTTAGTCTTAAATTATCGTTGAATCTTTGATCGAAAGAAAGGATTTAACTTTTGCCCTAGGTTACTATATTGATTCAATTGCAATTTGCAGAGATGGAATTGTAATTGGGTTTTCATAATTATCGTTCTTAATTACTATTATCGTTATTGTGGTTTGGAGAGATCGAATCTCATACCGGTAAAAGTTATCTAATTTGATTTGCAGACATGGAATCTTATTTGAGGATAAGTGAAGATAATGATTCAAAGGATTGTTCTATTGTGAATTAATTGATAATTGTATAGGATTAGGTTGATGAACCCTAAAGACTCAACATCTTTCTTTATTTGTTAACACAAAGTCCTTTACTTGCTTTTATTTTATTATTTGCTCTTGATATTATTATTAGTATAAAACAAACCAAACCAAATTTCTTAACTCAAAATAAACAACTATAGAACGGAAGTGATATTAACCAATCCCTGTGGATACGATATATTACAGAAAATATTTACCCACAAATACTTTCAACAGAAGCTGTGAATGTTCTGAAGATCATAGAAATTCAAGTTCTGAAGCTGTCCTAAATGGAAGCAGGAATCAGAAGCTGTGGGTGTTCTAGGGATCTAAAGAAATTCAAGTTCTGAAGCTGTCCAATGGAAGCAGAAGTCAGAAACTATGAATTATCAGAAGACAGAAGCTTATGTGATCGTCTCTACCGAAATAATCAGGGAAGTCTTTTATTATTAAAGTTCTTCGAGTATTTATTTCAGGGGGAGATTATTCATCTCAGGGGGAGACATATTCACATGCTTATGCTATAGCTGTGTAATTTGTCTTTAGCCGTCTGCTCTTTCGGATCGCAAATTCATATCATTTATATATGTTTTTGTCATCATCAAAAAGGGGGAGATTGTTAGAACAAGATTTGTTCTGATCAATATTCTTAGTTTTGATGATAACAAGGATATGAATTTTGTGTGAGATAATGTGGTACTCTAATACATTGCAATTTCCATTTCAGGAAATATATAAAGAGTATGCACAAATCAGCGCTCAGAAGCTTTGTCTCAGAAGGTTCAGCATGCAACATCAGAACATGGTCTGGCAAGACATCAGAAGATGGTCAAGGCAGAATCAGAACATGGGTCTATGGAAGCATCAGAAGAACTTGAGATCAGAAGCAAAAGCACTGAAGCTCTCATGGTATCACGCTCAGAAGCACTTCAAGGTCAGAAGACAAGAAGATGCTATGCACCAAGCTGTTTGACTCTGATGATATTCAAATATTATATTCACAAACATCAGATCAGAAGAAAGTACAAGTGGCAGGCTACGCTGACTGACAAAAGGAACGTTGGAAGCTATTAAAGGCAACGTCAGTAGACACAGCGTGAACAAGGCTCGAGGTAGTTGACAAAAGCGTGAAACATTAAATGCAAAGCTGTACGGAATACGCAAAGCATTAAATGCGCTCAACGGTCATCTTCTCAAACGCCTATAAATATGAAGTTCTGATGAAAAGCAAGGTTACCAATTCTGAACGAAATTATTCTGAAAGACTTGCTGAAACGCTGTTCAAATTCAAAGCTCAGAAACTTCATCTTCATCAAAGCTCACTACATTGCTGTTGTAATATATTAGTGAGATTAAGCTTAAACGTTAAGAGAAATATCACTGTTGTGATTATAGCTTTTCAGAAGCATTTGTAATACTCTTAGAATTGATTACATTAATTTGTAAGTAACTAGAGTGATCAAGTGTTGATCAGGATACTCTAGGAAGTCTTAGCTTGTGTCTAAGCAGTTGTAATTAGAGTGATCACGTGGTGGTCAGGATACTCTAAGAAAGTCTTAGCTTGTGTCTAAGCATTTGTTCCTGGAGTGATCAGGTTGTGATCAGGATACTCTAGAAGACTTAGTCGCGGACTAAGTGGAAAACCATTGTAATCTGTTGCGATTAGTGGATTAAATCCTCAGGTGAGGTAAATCACTCCGTGGGGGTGGACTGGAGTAGTTTAGTTAACAACGAACCAGGATAAAAATAACTGTGCATATTGTTTTTATCGTTCAAGTTTTTAGACTACACTTATTCAAACCCCCCCTTTCTAAGTGTTTTTCTATCCTTCAATGTCAACTCATTTAATTTATTTCATATATATTTTAATGTTTTTTAAATTTACATATTATATTTTGTTTTCAGAATAATAAAGTAACCAATTATTTTCATTTTCCTAATTCCTTTAAGTGTAACCTAATTACAATTCCTATTCATCTCTTCATTTCAATTCACCTTCAGTTCACGTTACGTTTTCCAGAAGCTGATTCGTCTCCATAGATGTTTCACAGGTTCCTTGTCCTTCGTCTATATCTCTGGTTTTTCGTCTTCATCACTGATTTCGTATTCATCGCCGCCATAATCCCTATTCTTAAACCGGACTGGTTTGTTGAGGCAAAGGAAAATATTGTTTCGGATATGGTTGGAGAAGAAGATAAAAGAAGAAGAAGAAGAATAAGTTGTGGATCTGATAGAACACGAACAACCAGTAAAGGACGTGATGAGTTTGTTGAGCTGATAAAGGAGGCCTTGATTTTACTGAGAAGATGAAGGAGGCGCAGTGTTTGGCAAATGTTAGGTTTTAATATCATTCTATTTTATATATAATGCAATTTGATTAATAAATATGAAAATAAGTTAAAATATCATAAAGTTACATATGAAATTACAAATAGAATTGGATTTAATTTTTAAACGAGTCGGCATTGACACGTCAGCAAAATGAGTGCCATGTCATAAAAAATTGGCCTCAGATTTACATAGGGACTAAAATCCTCAAAAAAATCATAGTTCTGGGACCAAAATTTTGGATTTTGAAATAGGGGGATAAAAAAAAAATGAATAATGGAGGGACCAAAAGTGGAATTAAGCCTAAATTATATTATACTCAAATTGAAAGTAGATATTAATACATTTTATACACACAAAACTTTCTGCTATAATAGAATATATTAATTTTTTTAAAATCAAAATATCATAAATAATTTTAAAATCGAAACAGATAATTGTATTTTGATTTAGTTTTAAATTAAAATATCAAAAATAATTTTAAATTTTTCATTTATTTAAGAATAATTGTATTTTGAAAATCACAAAAATAAATTTATCCAAACAGAAAATAATTGATACTGCAACAATTTTAGGGAGTTTCTAACTAAAAAAACTTTACAATAATACAAATATTTATAATTCTTCAAGAACTATAACATACACTTTTTTTATATTCATGAAAAAAATGTTATTGTGCAATACTTCAGGATATTTTTTAAGTTCTTTATAAGTTCTTCAAGAATCATAGTAAACAATTATTTTGCAATCCTTTAGGGATTTTTTTGAGTTTTTTTTATAAGTTCTTCAAGAATCATAGCAAACAATTATTTTGCAATTCTTCAGGGATTGCTTTAAGTGTTTTTTTAATAAGTTCATCAAGAATCATAACAAACAATTATTTTGCTATCCTTCTGGGATGCTTTATAAGTTTTTCGAATAAGAGACTATTATTTGGCTATTCTTCAGGGATGTTTGATAAGTTCTTATTATTATTTGGCTATTCTTCAGAGATGTTTGATAAGTTCTTACTATTATTTGGCTATCCTTCAGAGATGTTTGATAAGTTCTTCAAGAACTATATAATAAACTATTATTTTGCTAACCTTCAGGATGTTTGATAAGTTCTTCAGAAAATATATAATAAACTATTATTTTGCTATCCTTCAAGGATGTTTGATAAGTTCTTCAAGAATTATACAATAAATTATTATTTTGCTATCCTTAGGGATGTTTGATAAGTTTTTCAGAAATTATATAATAAATTATTATTTTACTGTTCTTCAGGGATGTTTGATAAGTTTCTTCAGGAACTATATCATAAATTATTATTTTGCTATCTTTGGGGGATACTTAATAAGTTCTTCAGGAACTCATAATGCTTTATAAGTTCTTCAGGAACTATATAATAGATTATTATTTGGCTATCCTTCAGGGATATTTTATAAGTTCTTCAGGAACTCGGAATGCTTTAGAAATTCTTCAGGAACTATATTATTTTACTATCCTTCAAGGATGCGTGATAAGTTCTTCAAGAACTTATATAAATTAGGGATGTTTGATAATCATTATTATTTTTCTTTTTCTTTTTCTAATTAATATATTGTAAAGAATAGATAAAAAATATATATTATAAAAAAAGAAATTGTTATTTTTCTTTTTCTTTTTTTAATCAATATATTGTAAATAACAGGTAAAAATATATATTATAAAAAGAAGAATTAATATTACCTGTTTTATTCTGATAACATGTTATAAAATAAGGAGAGAAAATGAAAGAGAAAAGAGAAAGATGAGAACAATTCTGTATTATTTAATCGGTGTATCTTTCTACAGTGAAATTGGTCCTATTTATAGGACAGTATACCGGTCTTATTTATAGGACAACATATCCACAATATAATAAATGTAACATCCGTAATTTCGTAAATTAATTTAATTGAATTTTTAATTTAATTATTTGAATTTATTTAATTATTCGGTGATTAAATTAAAATTTGGAAGAATTATGGGAATAAGACTATTGGGCCAGTACGTGATTAGTAAAAGAAGGGTACTAATACTAAGCCTTTTACTAAAGGATATTTTTATTTTTCATAAAAGAAGGAGAATTGTAAAATTTGAAAAATAGAAGAGGAAGAGCACATTTGGAGAAAAGAGAACTACGTGAAAGAGAAGCACATTTGAACCGTAAATCCGTTTTGGGTGCCGTTTTGGGCGTTGAGTCAATAATTTTATTTTTTATATATTTAAATAACTCAAAGGGCAATAGCTCATTTTTATTTTATAAATCCAATATTTTCGAAATGGTAAATTGTGATGGATGTGTTATACGTGGTATTGTGATGATGTAAATCCCATGTTGTTATTGTGATTGGTTTGATGTACTTGATACATGATTGTGGAGTGTATTATTGTCATATGCACTGTGTGATGAGTTGAATTATGATAATATTGTTCATATGATTGGAGTAGTGATTAGCATGTGATAGATGATGCATGCATTTCTTAATCATATGGTGGCTATATCCCGATGGAGATGGATCAGTGGTCGCTAATTCCCATGGTGTGGAATTAGTGAGTGGAAGTAGTTGTATCCTTGATCATGGTGGATCGGTGAGATGGGTGAAACCCATTATTGGTACCACATGCATATAGTTGCATTGCGTTAGGTGTATGAATCATTATAACATGAATGGAATTGGTCCAATGTTATAATGTTGTGTGTTTGATTAATGGTTGTATCTGGTGGATGTGTATATAGTCTGAATGTATTTGCTATTGGGTGAATATTATACTGTTGATGTTTTATCATTTATGAACTGATAAAATTGTTTAATTGCGAATGAGACTCACCTTTACTGTTGATATTTTTTAGATTAAGGAGTAGCGGCTTGTGCTTGGTGAGGATAACTCGTTGAGTTACTTCGTTAGTTCGGTTGTGTCAATGTCATGCTCTGGTCTTGTAACACTGGGGGACGTTTATTTTAGAATCGTTGATGGATTATTTTCCTATGTGGGAATAATATTTTGTTGGTTTCTAAATCGATGAATTTTGATGTGAATTCCGATTGTTTGATGTTATTCAGTTTTGAAGTATTTTCCGCTGTGTTAACATAATCACTGAATAATATGTTTTGACGTTCCTTCTAATGCATGACATGGTTTATTGTTTTTAATATTATGAAGTTGTAATACCCTTTTTATGTTTTACTATGAATTTTATTTGATATTCTGTGGGGTTTTAGAAGGGTGTTACAATAGTGGTATCAGAGCATAGTTGGTCGTTGTGGCCAGAGTCGTGTCGTCATTATTTCCCTTGTATATGACTAGTGTAAGAGTTGACACTGTCGATACTTTTTTTCTAATGGAAATTATTTTGTGAATTAGCAGAACAATGGCTGGAAGAGATGGAAGAAACGATGATGCGATTGCTGAGGCTTTGGGCATGATTGCTGGTGTACCGAGAGGGAATTCCAATGGAGCTGGGATTGGTGCAGACAGAAAATTGGGAAATTTTCAGAGGAACAATCCTCCGTTGTTCAAAGGCACTCACGATTTTGAAGGCGCTTAGAAGTGATTGAAGGAAATTGAAATAATCTTCCGAGTGATTGATTGCACTGAAAATCTGAAGGTGAGGTATGGTACTCACATGTTGTCTAAGGAAGCTGATGACTGGTGGATTACTAGAAAAGACGAACTTGAGGCTGCTGGTGTAGCAATTACTTGGGCTGTGTTCAAGAGAGAATTCCTGAGAAGGTACTTTCTTGAGGATGTTCGGGGAAGGAAATAGATTGAATTTCTAGAGCTGAAGCAGGACAATATGACTGTTCCTGAGTATGGCTCCAAGTTTGTTGAGCTGGCGAAGTATTATGTCTACTACAACAATGATGAGGTTAGTGAATTCTCGAAGTGTGTGAAGTTTGAGAATGGTCTCTGTGACTAAATCAAGCAGGGTATCAAATATCAGAGGAGTCGTCGATTTATTGACTTAGTAGATTGTAGTAGAATCTATGAAGAGGATAATCTCAAGCTGAAGTCATCTCACTCTCACGAGTTGGTTGACAAGAAGGGAAATAAGCCTATGGATAAGGGTAAGCCATATGGTAAAGGTTATCCAAGAGCTGGTGGTTGGAAGAAACCCAGTGGGGGAGACTCTAGTGGTTCGGTCAGATGCTTTAAGTGCGGTGAACCTAGACATTGTATCCATGAATGCAACAGTGAAGAGAAGAGGTGCTATCGGTGTGGTAAGACGGGTCACCTGTTGCTGATTGCAAGGGGAAGGCTCTAACTTGCTTTAACTGCGGAGAAGAAGGTCATATCAGTCCACAGTGTCCTAAGCCGGAGAATAATCAAGCTGGTGGTAAAGTGTTCGCCTTATCTATATCTGAGTCTACTCTTGAGGATCGATTGATTAAAGGTACGTGTTTTATCTGTGGCACACCTTTAATTACAATTATAGATACTAGAGAAACTCATTCTTTTATTTCTATTGATTGTGCTAAAAGATTGAATTTAGAAATATCTGAGATAAATGGAAGTATGGTTATTGACACTCCTGCGTCGGGTTCACTGACTACTTTGTTTGCTTGTTTGAATTGTCCCATCGATATTTTTGGTAGAGAGTTCGGAATGAACTTAGTGTGCCTTCCATTGGAACAACTCGATGTTATTCTGGGAATGAACTGGTTGTAATTCAATCGGGTTCATATCAATAGTTTTACAAAGACAGTTATTTTTCCTGAAGACGCCAGTGTTGAGGACTTAGAGATGACTGCTAGACAGGTGAATCAGGCGGTTGAGGACGGGGCTGCTGTGTTTATGTTGATTGCATCTTTGGAAGTGAAAGGAAAAGCAACAAGTAGTGAATTTCCAGTGGTATGCGACTTTCCGAAAGTCTTTACAGAAAATGTTAGAGAGTTTCCACTTGAGAGAGAGGTCGAGTTCGCTATTGAATTAATTGCTGGAACGAGCCCTGTGTCGATGGCGCCTTATCGTATGTCGGCATCTGAGTTGACTGAATTGAAGAGTCAATTAGAAGAATTACTTGAAAAGAAATTTATTCGTCCAAGTGTTTCACTGTGGGGTGCGCCGGTGTTGCTGGTAAAGAAGAAAGAAGGTTCGATGAGATTGAGTGTGGATTACAGACAGTTGAATAAAGTTACTATCAAGAATCGGTATCTGTTTCTGAGGATTGATGATTTGATGGATCGACTGGTTGGGGCGTGCGTATTCAGTAAGATTGATTAGAGGTCTGGATATCATCAAATTCGTGTGAAGGCAGACGATATTCAGAAGACTGCATTCAGAACGAGGTATGGTCATTACGAATATACAGTGATGCCAATCGGAGTAACTAATACACCTGGTGTTTTTATGGAATACATGAATAGGATCTTTCATCCTTATCTCGACAAGTTTGTACTAGTGTTTATAGATGATATTCTGATATATTCCAAGAATGAAGAAGAGCATGCAGGTCATTTTAGAGTCGTGTTGGAATTATTGAAAGAGAAGAAGCTTTATGCGAAGTTATCGAAATGTGAGTTCTGGTTAAGTGAGGTAAGCTTTCTTGGCCATGTAATTTCCAAGGATGTTATTGTTGTAGATCCTACGAAGGTAGAAGCGATATCTCAGTGGGAAGCTCCGAAGTCTGTTTCCGAGATTCGTAGTTTTCTGGGTCTTGCGGGTTACTATAGAAAGTTCATTGAAGGTTTTTCAAAGTTAGGGTTATCATTAACTAAGTTGACAAGGAAGGGTCAATCATTCATTTGGGATTCAAAATGTGAAGAAGGATTTCAATAGTTGAAGAAGTGGTTGACTAGTGCGCCTATTCTGATTTTTCCGAATCCGGCGGAATCTTTTGTTGTTTATTGTAATGCCTCATTGATGGGATTAGGAAGTGTACTAATTCAGAATCAACAGGTAGTAGCTTATGCATCGAGACAACTCAAAGTTCATGAAAGGAATTATCCGACTCATGATTTAGAGTTGGCAGCGGTGGTCTTTGTATTGAAATTATGGAGACATTATTTATATGGTTCAAGGTTTGAAGTATTCAGTGATCACAAGAGTCTGAAGTATCTCTTTGATCAGAAAGAGCTTAGTATGAGGCAAAGAAGATGGTTAGAGTTTCTCAAGGATTATGATTTTAGATTGAATTACCATCCGGGTAAAGCGAACGTTGTTGCTGATGCATTGAGTAGGAAGTCCTTACATGCTCTGAAGATCTCAATTAGAGGATAAACGTATTTTGATGCTCTGAAGATCTTAAAATCTATGAATGAAATTCCAAAGATCTGAAGCAAACAAAATTTGATGCTCTAATACGCTAAGTTATCTAAAGAAAATTCAAAGCCTTGATGCTGTCCAAAAGGAAGCTCTGAATCATCTTCAGATAAAGCTCAACGTTAAAGTCTCTTATGAAATGGAAAATACTCAGGGAAGTCATTCTATATTAAATTCATCTGGTATTATTTTCAGGGGGAGATTGTTAATCTCAGGGGGACATTATTATATACATTCTGATTAGTTTGCATTGCTATATATGTTTGTTGTCTCTTTCATCCTTATTCTGGATACAAATTCATATCAATTATATATGTTTTTTTATCATCATCAAAAAGGGGAAGATTGTTAGAACATGAAATGTTCTGATCATATTTTCGAGTTTTGATGATAACATTAGGAATGAACTTTGTATAAGACAATATGGTACGCAAATAAGTTACTTTTTCCATTTCAGGAAAAGTGTAAAAGAGTATGCAATATCTTATCTTTCAAAAGCTCTGACCCAGATGTTCGGGATGGGTACATCAGAACATGGTCCTGAAGACATCAGAAGATGGTCCTGAAGACATTAGAACATGGTCTTGAAGTTATCAGATCATGACTATTATAAGCAAGCTCTGAAGATCTGAAGGTATCACGCTCTAAGGAACTTCCAAAGTCTGAAGCGCTGAAGTTCTAACTTGCACTAAACGGTGGAAACTCTGATGAACAGATAAAAACATAAATTCTTATTCCAGAAGAAAGCAAATGATGAAAAGCTAGAAAGTCTAGTCTGTGTGTCTGACAAAAGGAACGTTGGAAGTATGGCTACAAAAGGCAAAGTCAGAAAAAGTAGTTGAAGCAAGGCTCGAGGTAGTTGACAAAAGCATGTAACATTAAATGCAACATTGTACTGTTTATGCAAAGCATTAAATGCAGAACTGTTCAACGGTCTTATTCTCATGCCTATAAAAGGAACAAGTCAGTCAAAGAAAAAGGTTAAAGCTTACAACACACTCTGAATCTTTCTCACATACTTTTGTATATTTAGTGAGTTCTAGAACTTAAGCTTAAGAGAAAAATCACTTAGTGATTACAACTTTTTAGAAGCAACATTAATCTCTGTATTTGATTATATCTTTGTAAACCAAAATTCCTTGAGTGATCAAGTTGTGATCTATAGACTCAAGAAGAATTAGAGGTTGATCTAAGTGGATAAAAATTGTAATCAGTTTTTTATTAGTGGATTAAATCCTCAGTGGAGATAAATCACCCGTGAGGGTGGACTGGAGGTAGTTTGAGTTCAAACGAACCGGGATAAAAATAATTGTGTTCATTATTTTTATTTGCCAAAAAGAAACAACCCTTATTCAATCCCCTCTCTTTCTAAGTGTTTTTCACTCCTTCATGGCCTTGGTGAGTGTTGAACCCATGCTCTTGTGGTTACAAGGCCAAAAGCTTACCACTGAACCAATGCACTATGACTGTTAACCAAATGCACATATAAATATATATAGTAAAAAAAGTGTTCTAAATTCAGTTTGAAACTTCAACTTCAACCTTGGTTCAAACGATTTGCTGAAATCGTGTTTGTGATTTAGACAACCATTCTTAATGATCTAAAGATCAAACTTGTTCAGAATTCCAATACGAACTCAACCATGTATCGTTCATAAATTTATTTAAACTGTAGCTCACAAATTTATTAGAAAACTACATGAACCCTAATTTTTCCAAACAAAATTAAATGATATATACAATGTATAAATGACAACCAGTTGAGGGCTTTTGATCCTCACATTGTAAGAAGCATAATATAATTGAGTTTTGTCAAAAAGGATGCAGAAATGAGAGAGTTAGAGTTTAGAACCTTACCTATGTAGATGAAGATCAAAGGAGTGTTTAGAGAACTTCCATAAATGATTTAAGAACCTGGGAATCTTCCTTGGAGCTCAATGATGCTAACTGAATGCTTAGAACTCCTTGAAGTTGTTTGAATCCTCCTACTCGAACCAAGTTGCAAGAGCTTAAAGTGAAAATGGAAAATGGATTTGGAGTGGTTATAGATGCAATGTGAATGATCAAACAACTTCTATGTGATTTGTATGAAGTGTTTGAATGGTTGTTTGACACAGAAATGACTTAGAACTCAAAATGCACAAGTTTGTACAAGTGATAATTTTGAAGCTTTCAAGTGGAGTAGTGATTTTGATAAGCTCTGTGTGTTGTATTTACAAACCAATGGCCTCTATTTATAAGCACAAAATGTGGTTTGTGGGGGAAAAATTAGATCAAATGGTTGCTTTGAACTAAAGTTATGAGATCTTGATTCTTGGTGAAGAAATATTGAAGTTATGGTTCCCATGGTACTTGCAATGCTTTAATCACAACTTAGGGAGGCTCCTCTGTAGAATATGAGGTTTCTTCTTTGATTTGAATCACTTTTGGTGAAGAACAAACAAGTTGGAAGCTCAATGCAAGAGTTGTTGGTGATTACAGTCACTTTTCAAGAATGGAAATGTGATCTTTATGCCATAAGTGGAATAATTCTTTGGTTAATGATCAAAACACTTGGGCAATGCATCAAATCTATGTATAAACTTCTAATTATGGTAGATTTGAAGGTTTAGAGGTCTTCAAAGCAAGTACACAAGGTATGGATTGTAACACCCCAATTCTACCCAAAGCATTTAGGCAAGAAAATATCAGAGTATTAAAATTTCATACAACACAATTAGGATGTTACACTAAGTAACCAATCAAACACCTAGAAAAACAAACGGACATCAGCGATGCCAAAAGCATACACACCCGCCAATAAAATGATACATAACACACGGAAGATATGAACATAAATATATATACATATAGCTCTCACTCTCAAAGAGGAGTTTTCCAAAATAAAGTGTTTACTATACACAATGGCACGTTATCATATATACATGTTCAAAGAGTCATATACAAAAAAATAACAACAGACTCCCGACTCCCCGGTGTTACGTATCAGAGCGACCGACAAGACCAACTGGAGAACTACCTCTTCCAAAAGACTCCCAAAGCGGCTAATCTGCAGGATGCCACTCAAGCATCAAATCAGCAGAAGGGTGAGAATATAATTCATAATGAAAGCATGACAATTATAGTAATGCCAACAAGTATCATCAAGAATCATACAACAAAGTAATCCACTCATTCAACCATAATTAATATATAAGTAATGTGACACATGAATGATAACATAAATTATAAAGACCGACGATGATGAATGAGACTCGACTATGCATATGCATGTGGTACCAAATCCGGAGTAAAACTCCTCCTTGTCATTATGACAAATACACCTGCCAAGCATTATGCTGGGACTTTTTTTCCACTCAGGAAGCCCGCAGGCTGTCGTCATCGAGCACGCAGCTCCCACTGATGACCTCTTGCCAATAAGGCTCATTCCGTTACCGAGCATTAAGCCCCTACTGGTAACCGTGCCCGCAGGCCATCTGTTAACAGCATTCCGCCATTAACGTATTGAAATGTTATGCTGTGCAAATATAAGACTCTTTTACACGACAACAACATCATCAACAATATAACACGATCATACACTCACGTTACATCATTAATATTCTATCCAAAAGGATACATCACCAATTAATAACATCGCTATCAATTACATCACACCATAATTACCACACAGGCATTAATAAGCACACAGCACACATTCACCGTCAAAACATACTAGCCACATCGGCATAAATGATCACATAATTGCATCACATCAAATTAATATTGGACATTGGCCCACAACTCCATCAATACATCATTCTCATAACAACAATTACTTGCCATAAGGCCACACATCATGTTAACAACAAACAACCAAACATCGTCACATATCAAGAATGAACATTCATTAATACATAACACATATGAACATGATCTCATGTTATCGATAATTAATCACATACCTCATATCAATACGATAACATTCACACAACACATCATCATGATTTATCATGCACTAGTTCACAAAACCATTTATGAAACTCAACCAACCACTACTACATCCTACATCATCAACAATTGCAACCAAGCACTATGATTATTTACCAATCATATCGCGCATATAAACAATTGTGTGTTTTCATCAACAACCCTCATAACCAATTAATAACAAGCTAACCAAGCCTATACTATCATATAGAACATCCAACTAGCTTCCTAACACTTCGAGCGGCGTACGAAACGGAGCTACGGATCAAAAGTTACAAGGTTCCAAAGTTTGGATAACATAAACATACTTCACAACTCATCACTTGATCCTAATAAAAATAATAGTATACTACATCCTATGAATAATTTAATTAGATAATAATATAGTTCATTGCGTTAGCTTTCCAACGCTTCGAACGGCGACAAAATCGGAGTTACGGTTCAGGAGTTACGAAGTTTCAAAGTTTTGGAAAAACAGAAAAAGCTGTCATCCGCTTCAGCTCCGCTCGGCGGACCTTGGCAGAGAATTTTCTGCAACAGGACCTCCGCTCAGCGGACCCACCTCCGCTCAGCGGACCCACCTCCGCTCAGCGGACCTGCGTAAACCCAGAAAAAACCAGAACGAACCTGAACAGTTTCAGGCCCCTTATACCCACCAAAACCACTCCCAAACATCATTATAACACCAATACAACACATACAAACCATAGAAACAACCTATTATCACACTTTTCATGGTTAATTCATCACTCTAACTCAAAACCTAACTTTATTTCCAAACTCAAACAAGCCATGGTAATGGAAAACAAACATGATCAATGAAGGTATCTATCATCACACTACACACCACAAAATCATGTTTATAACTCCTAAACTTACAAAACTCACAATCCACCATTTTTGTCCAAACATAGAAAAGAACAAGGACAAGAACAAGAACAAGACTATAAGAATCATACATCCAAGATAAATTAGATTCACCCCCTTACCTTGCTATAGCAACGATCGGAACTCGAATCGGTCGAGAATCCACCAATCTACACTTTTTCCTTCTTTTCCTCTTCTTCTTTCTCTCTTCTCTTTCTTTCTTTCCTTTTTCTTTCCATCCTCTTTCCTTCTCACAATATTTCTTTCTTATAAAGAAAATATCTATCCCGCGGAAATGACCAAAATGCCCCTACGCTCAAATATCGTTCAAACGCCCCAAAACGCGGAATATTACCTTACTAATATTTCTAGTACCAAAAATATGAAAACCTTCAATTAAATATTAGTCCGCCATCCCGAACTAATACCGACTGAAACGACTCCAAAAACGGTAAAATTCCAATAAACGTCACAAACGTCCAAATTAAGCATATACTTATTTTTCCGAGCGTTACATGGATCAAGATTACAACTTGGTTCTTGATGAAAATGAACTTGTAATTCAAGAATGGAAGCCCAACTTCATTCCTTTGAAACTCCTAGCTCACAAATGCTATGAAGGAGTTCTAGTACTTTTTGGAAATCCCTAAATATCCTTTACAACTTTAATGTTGGGTGTTTCTTCATATTTTCAAGGAATCTTGATGAGAAATGGCCTCAAAGTGACTTACATTTTGAAAAGTAACCAACTTTAAAGCTTCATAACTTAACAGCCATTCATCTTTTGGAAAATTGTTCACAGTGACAAAGTTGTAGATCTTGACTTTTTCTTTGAAATGAGCTTTGGATCAAAACATCTGGCCAAGTAATGAAGAAGTTATGGCCTTTCAAAGTTAAATAAAAAATATGTATTTCTTCATGAAAAAGTTAAAATCCTAATTGTTGACTTTTTGATTCTTGATTAATTTTCTTGTTTTTTCTTGATCAAATGACTTCAATAATTATATATTCACGATTTTGATCTTTAAAAGTCCATGGTTGATCAAATTCTTTAAAATTCAAAGGTGATCTTGAATAATTGACTTTTTCCAAATGAAGTGATTTCTTCTAACCATTAATGGAATCAAGCTCTTCTTGCCAAAAGGATGTTATGAGTAGATTATAATGAGTCATTAGAGATCCTTGATTCATGATTTGAGCCATGAAATCATGCTTTGACTAAAAGTCAACTAAACTACTTAGATGAATTAGGTCAAAATCCCTATTTGTGCACAAGATGAATTTGAAAATTGTTGATCTTGAATTGAACCACACTTGGAATTGGATATTAATGAGGGGTATCACTTGAGCATATGAGAAATATTGAGCTCCTTTGTGAGCCTCAAAACCCTAATTTTACCGAGCTCCTTGATTAGTAACCTACCTTATGAAACATGCAACTAGCAAACACAGTCTTTTTGTATATTTTGGTTAGAAAATGATGCATGTTTGATTATAAATGATGATAATGATGATGATGATCACACTCTTTTCAAAATGGGGTGGGATCTCAGGATCAAAAATTGGGGTACAACACATGGTAAGGAGGTCGAATCTCGAATTTTCAAAACTTAGTGATGGCGTATTCTTGATAAATCTTATTATGAGAAGTATTCAAAGTAATGTGCTTGTCATATCAACCGTAGATTCCCTGGTCAGTTTCCTCTTTTCGTTGGCGAGATTCCTTCCCCGATGGGTGGTTAAAATTTGCATCTACGGCGAGGTTGGGTTGTCGAAGCGAGTATTTAACTTCTCTTCCAATGTCATATATGGTTGGGTTAGGTTTATCATCTAATGATTTATTTTTTCCTTCTTCTTTCTCAGCTTGTTGCAGAAAGGGTGGTCGTAGAGGAGGCCATTTTTGAAGATCCAGCATTGCGGGCTTCTTTGGCTCCCTCTACTTCTACCGCAACCTAAGTGAGTTGATCGATGTATGAGCGTAGGCTCTCCTTTGCTCCAGTCATAATGCTACTCAAGGTTTCTATAGTAATCAGTTGCCTCTTCTAGATGGTAAAGTGGGTGGTGAGGCGATTGTAAAAATCTGCCAAAGATTCGATACAACTGTCGGGGAGACCATTGAACCACAATCTAGCTGGCCCGACCAAGGTTAGTGCTAGCAACTTTCACTTGGAAGTATTGTCAGCTCTGTAGTAATTGAGTCGGTCATTGACAAGCTGGACGTGTTCACCAGGGTCTCTCTTTCCATTTTACTCTCATGATTTTGGGAGGTTTTGGCATTGAATTAAGGATATTTCTTTCTAACATTCTAGCACATAAGGGATGCTTAGGTTGCACCTGATCGGTTGGTGTACACCACAATGAGAATGGAGCGTGTCTGCCTCGGTCTTTGGGGAGGAGAACTATGGTTTTTCGACTTGTAAGCTTTGCTTCCCTTTGCTGCAGACGATTACGACAACAACAAAAAACTGTCTCTCTTGCATTTGGCCTATTGAGCTAAGTTTGCCCGGGGTTGAGCATGGTAAAGGCTTTCTTCCAAGCGAATAAACCTATCCTTTATCTCATTGGAGTTCTATTGTTGAACGATGTTATAGATACCATTTAGCAACTCGTGCCCTCCTTAAGCGCCTAGGATCACTTTGAAGATGCAAAAACCATGCGATATCTCTGGTCGCTCAACGGGAAGATAAATTGGAACTTAAAGCCGCGGATTTTAGACAATCCTTGTTCTTTGAGGAGGAAGAATTTGATCTAGACGTGGAGGAATGTTGATTCCAAAATTCACTCTGCCATGAGGAGGAGTGGCGTTTGGCTGATTGTCAGTCGTCGATGTTACGACAACAAGAGCCACAAATCCGTGCACGGGTAAAACAAGTAGCTATAGATTCTGCCATTTCCACTTATCAAAGATACGTAGGATTGGAGATCTAGAAAATTAATAAAATGTAATAGGTGCATATTTCGAATCGGTCGATCCCAACCGAGTTTGTGTTCAATTTTTTGGATTTCTATTCATGCATCGGATATAACTCAACACTCAAAAACCAAATGCAAATGTATATAGTCCTAAAAATGCGAGGTGCATGGTAGTCTTGTGATAAGGCGGAGATTCCAGAAGCATGACTGTGTGGTTGGTTGATAAATCTCATCTTGGAACAGCCTATCTCAAGGCGGCCCGTCCTTAAGAGATATAGTCGACCCATAGCAGAGTATAAATATGATTTTCACACTAATTTATTTATTTTATTTAATTTTGTAAAAATTTATCTAAACGTACCATCGTTTCCCTTTTAGTCAAAATCAATTTTACTTAATAATTCCCTAAAAAAAATGCTAAGATGTTTTATCCCCTCTTAAAGATTATTTTTAACATAACCATATAAGATAATC